>NC_045160.1:13319120-13486620 GCF_900700415.2 Clupea harengus | reverse complement strand
CTAGCATCGAGCTGCACATGCCCCCAACCCCCCCCCCCCCCCCCCCTCACTGCAACCTCATAATCTGCTGGTCAGTCAGAGAAATAAACAAACAAACAAACAAACGTACAAACAAACTAGCACAAGCATTCCTACACACTGTCTGTATTGCCTGGTGGAGTTGTACTCTGTGGGGCCCTTAATCAATGGCGTGCCAGCGAGGCAGTGTGTATTAATCATTCATATATGGCCTGCCATGTGCAGGAAGAAGATGTAAGCTTGCCGACTGTAGAAGTGGGAGAGAAGCAGTGAGGTGTGTGTGTGTGTGTGTGTGTGTGTGTGTGTGTGTGTGTGTGTGTGTGTGTGTGTGTGTGTGTGTGTGTGTGTGTGTGTGTGTGTGTGTGTGTGTGTGTGTGTGTGTGTGTGTGTGTGTGTGTGCGTGCGCGCGCGCGCGCATTTGTATACCCACATGTGACTGTGAGTCTGTGTCTGCACGTGTGTGAGTGTGAGTTGTGCAGTGAGGGGAGTGTTCTGTCATTCTGTCATACAATCTCATTTCACATCCGTTGTAAGGTCTGCTGCAATAAATATCCCCACACTTCCATAAAGAACTCCTACCCCCCTCCGTCCCTCCCTCAAACGCTCTTCTATAACCACCTCGGTCTCCTCTAGGGATAATGGGGACAAACCCTTTATTCTCTAAAAGGGAGTCAGATAAAGAGTGGTGTGTGTGTGTGTGTGTGTGTGTGTGTGTATGTGTGTGTGACAGGAACGTCAGTGAGAAAGATAGAAACAAAAGGGAGAGAGGAAAAGAAGAGAGAGGGAAAGGGGGGATGGATAGAGCATGTGTTAGCGTGTCCTTCAGTAAACCAAGTCAGCAGGTTTCTCTCTCCCTCTCTCTCTCTCTCTCTCTCTCTCTCTCTCCCTCTATCTCTCTCTCATGTATCAGTTTTCGCCATGACCATCAGGAGATGCTTGCTCGGGCCAATTGATTGTTGGAGCGTAGCAGGAATCAATAGCCATCCATCAAGACCCTCAGTGATTTCATCACTCCTGCTCGCCGGGTGACCTAAGATGCAAGCGGCCCACGCCCCAGAAATGAAACCAGCACTAATTTCAAAAAATTGACTTGCTCGCTCCACAAACACAAACATACAGACACACACATATAAGCACACATGCACACACTTACACAGACACACACCCACACAAACACACACACGGGCGCATACCTCGCTCACGTGCTTGAATGTAACGTATAAGGCACACTGTAGACATCAGTGTTAGGCTGCTTTACATTCCCTTGCACAGCCTTGTGCTGGGTGCAGTGGGAGGAACTTCAAAAGACTCACTTCCTGTGCGAGAATCAATAGCCTAAGCCTCAGAAGTGTTGGGTGGCTGTGCTCACAAAGAATATGAAGTCTTAAAGAAGCTCCCAGCCGTAATCAATTACACGCAGCACAAGTGAAATGAAGCCTATATTCTTTGCACACAAGAAACAAAAAAAGTATTTCCCAGGGTGCCATGATGTTTTTTTTTTTTGTTGTTGTCCAATAATTCACCGGCAGTAACTCATGTGTATATACTTCCCTGAATGGAAGGATACTTCACTGGATGGAAGAAAAAACATGAATGGGGCATCTCTCTCATCCTGCCACTGAAGAACTCTAATCTGTTTAGTGTGGCATATGTCCTGCTGTCTCTAATCTTTTGCTCGCTCCAAAAAATGAAGGTCATTTTAAATAGCAGAAAGATGATTCTCTAAACCCACTTGCTCTTTGAATCACATTTTATCACCAGAATAATAAGGGGGTAACACTGTAAAAAAAAAACTGCAGGCACACAGTCCCTGAAGACTTTCTCACTCTGCGGTAAAAAACCTGCACACTCTGTAGTGGCTTTGTTTAATTGAGTCCTAAGTGCGGCACATTGCAGTTTGAGTCATCTTCGTGTTTTTCATAGAAAGACTTCTATAGCGTGTGTAGACCTGCTGCTGCCAGAGTTACGCAGTGCGGTGCTGCACGCTGTTCCAATACCGGATACCTCCTGTGAGGAGAGGGGCTTTTCACTAACAGCAGTAATAGATACAGGGAGAGAGAGAGAGAGCGAGAGAGAGAGAGAGAGAGAGAAAGAGCCAGATGTTTATAACTTATTATACCATCATGCCCAATCAAGCTTTAATACACCACACCTTTGTTTCCACTCAGCTTTTGCTGTTTGGGGTTGTGTGTGTGTGTGCTTGTGTGTGTGTGTGTTGTCTGGGGTGTGTGTGTGTGTGTGTGTGTGTGTGTGTGTGTGTGTGCGTGTGTGTGTGTGTGTGTGTGTGTGTGTGTGTGTGTGTGTGTGTGTGTGTGTGTGTGTGTGTGTGTGCGTGCGTGCGTGCGTGCGCACGCACGTGTGTGTTGTCTGGGGTGTGTGTGTGTGTGTGTTTGTGTACCCGTGTGTGTTGTCTGGGGTGTTTGTGTGCCTGTATCTTAATCATTGGCTTTGTCTTGCTTGATTACCGTGGCATTAGTCTGGGAGAGCCGCTGGTCACATCCACGGCGCCGTGCAGATGTTCAGACTTGTTGAGCAGGTGATGTCAGACTGCTCAGTCAGTCATAATAAACGGTGCCGCTTCCCAGCTAACAGCACCTGATGCCCTCGCCCATCTATTAGGCAAACCTCCCATAGACTTAATGATGGTGCTAGCTGCTATACTTCTGCCTCCCCAAAGAAGTCTAATGATAATGTCATACCATATCCTATCAAACGCCCCTTTCCTTGGCGATGAAATAACTGTTTAAGTGGAGAAACTGTGTGTAAAGTGTGAGTAAATAATGATATTACTCTCTGCCATGGTGTACTTTAACTGTCTCGTAGCACAGGTAATGACTACCTTAATATGACAACTTCAAGACCGCTTTAAGCTCCAAAGTCTGTATACAGTAGTTTCAAATACATGTTTTAAAAAGTGTAATGCAAGGGCGAAGTAGCATTTTGCCCAATTATTATGGTAAGGGTTTCATGTCGGCTTCATAAATGGAGGCAGGTGAGTTGTCTGTGGGAGAATGTAGGGAAATGTTGATCTTAGAAAAGAGGCCTGCCTCGTATCTCTCTCACCCTCTTTCTCTCTCTCTCTCTCTTTCTCTTGCTCCCTCTCTCTCCCTCTTTCTGTGTTGTTGTGAATATCGCATATCCTTGTCAGTGAGACTGCATGTTATTCTGCCTGTCTCTGGAGGTTCTGCAAAGAACATGCATTCCGCTCGGGTGCTGAGGAGACCTTTTGAAGTTCTGTTTCCATGTCTTTTCTTTCTCTTCTTCTTCTTCTCTCCTACCACCCAGGGTTTTTTTTTTATCCGTTCAAACCACACAAGCCTTCTAAACAAATTCTAGACTCTGAACTCCAGCTGACTCTACTTCTCCATCAGATGAGGGAAGGAGAGAAGAAAAATATAAACTCAAAAGACTTTTTAAAAAAAGGAAAAGAAAATCAAACCAATCTAAATATTTCAACATGACCCGCGCACAAGATGGCTGCATCTGCCTCCCATCACGCACATGAAGCGTATTTTTCTCATTACGTCGTCTCCCCTCTTTGTGGGAAGCTGCCGTTGCGCATCCATCATAATTAAATCCTGAATGCACCTTCATTAACCGAAGAAAGAAAAAAAAGGGGGGGGGGGGGATAGAATGCAGGCAAAGACTTAATTATGTGCTGTTTCCTCAGTTTGTTGTGTGCGGGAGAACTGTTTGTGATGATGCAAGGAAAAGAATAGTCTGCCTCTCTGTGGGAAACTGATCTTATCTCGCCTCTTTTTCTGATGGCATCTGCCAGTCGAAAGTCTTATGGGAAAGCGGGGGCCTGATAAGGCATGGGCACAGCTAGTTTAACATGCCAAAGAAACACTGTTCAGCGAGCCTTAATGATTCTGCTGTTGAGTGACGTGTCTCCTAGCCTGGCTCCTTTATGCGATTAGCGAGTATGCTAATTCATCTTTCAGTAGTGTTCATGACCTCCTTTTTTCCCGTCCCTCTGCATCTCATTGTTGTTTGCCTGTGATGCTTGTTGTTATGAATGGTCGCAGGTTCAATTATCAGAGGTGGCTGGGAGTTTGAGTTCTTTCAGTATTCAGCGAGAGACCACAGGAAGCCCAGATGATTCATTCATATGTCTTGTGTTTTTTCTGTTGTGGTTTTCGATGGTGGTTTTTTACAGGCTTAGGTGTAGAAGAGTTTAAAAGCAGAGCCCTGATGATCTGCTATTATTTATTTATCTATGCGTTTGTTTATTGACTCCATAATTAATGAAAGCTGGGGGCAGACTGTCCTGTGCAGCAGCAGCAGCCTCTGTGTTCAATCTCACATGCTGTTGCTTTTTTAAGGATGCTGCCTGCCCACGGCCCGGCCTGTAAACTTCAGGGTGCATACTTGAATAAGTGTGTGTATCCATGGCCACACGCGACTCCTTCTTAACACACACACACACACACACACACACACCCCTCCCCCTTGAACTTGTCCTGACTCTGTCTCCTCCTCCCCCACGCCTTTCAAACTGACACTGAAAAGAGTTGAAGAGCTCCAATCTGGCATAAATGAGCACATCTGCGGTGTGCGCGTGTACTTCACCTGGACTTCAGTCAATCTAAGCCCCCCCCCATTCACTTGGGCTCTATTTACCAAAGAGATGAGGTGGAATCCCGCCGTACAGCATGGATCTGCCCCAGACAATTAGAGGAACATTCAAACAGACAGAGTAGCACAGTGGCGTGTGGTAATTGAAACGGCAGATAAGGAAATAATGCGGCGATCAGGAGATTAAAAGGAGACGTGACTGAGAGGATTTGAGCGGAGGAAAAGAAAAGAGAAATGAGTTGTTATTTATCTCCAGTCCCCTAGTAAGCGATGCCTAACAAAGCTCACAAACAGAGCCTAGTAGAGCGGGAGCAGTGGGCTTTGAGTGTACGTTGGCTGCGGTTTTGATGAGCAATATTCATGCTGATTGCATCATTTGAATACATATGTCTAGACAGAAGTCCCATTTGTTGTGTCTTGGCTCCTCAGCGCCCCAAAACTAACACTATAAACTCAGTCTCCCCACTTCAGGGCAGTTGTTTTTTACCCCCTTTTAGTGCCAGGGTCATCCGAGCTTAAAAAATAGTTCCTTTTTTTTTATCCTGTGGGAAAAACAAGAAACGAAACTTTGATTATTTCTTGGTGAAAACACTGCATAAATGTTTATATGTGTTTGAAAATCCTTATGTGAATAATGGGGTAATGGATGTAGATGAAAGGAACTCTTTGAGGCTGAAGAATCAGCTCTTAAGATCCGCACTGATGCATACAGTCAGAGTGAACCAGTTTAAACTGCTTGCTGTTGGCAGCCGCGGTTTGTTTGCCATCTTCCAGCAACTGATTATGACACCACTGTTGTAGCTCATCAGCATCACTGCCAATTTACTAATCATAACCAAAAAAGGGGAAACATTCCCCCCAACATGGCGGAGGTTTTTAAATCTGCTGACACATTTTCTGTCAATTCTGAGATCCCCTGGTTGGCTGTCATCTTGCAGCAGTTTCTTCATCTCAGTGCTAAAGAAATACAGAACTGATTTATTCTACAGCAGTACTCTTCCAAGTCTAAAGTACGTCTAAATTATGTTGAATTTTTTCAGGCCCATATCTCTACTGTTTACTGACTTTAAAGGAGAGAGGAAGGAGACACATTTGCCCAGTAAGCTAATAGTGTCCATAACCTTTCCTTATGGCAATTCAATTCAGATTTCCATGTACAAGAAAAGGTCTTTTACTTTGTGCCGTTAGGAACATGTGGCACTCTTAAGCATGCATTCCATTAGGTCTCCAGTAGTCTTGGAAACTGCCACCAAAAACCCATGGACATAGCATTTTAATGAAACAGAATATTACATTAGCTGTGCCCTGAAGCCTAGGCAGTGGTTTGTCACATGTTAAATGGATTCAGGTGCCCAGACTGGCAGATTTTTGGCCCGATTGACATAGCCGGCCCCCTCTCATTCATTCTGAACCATCATTTGTACACGGAGGACTATTTGCATCACTCCATTGCCCTCAAATATGTTTGCTGCGTACTGGGGCTCTACAGAGATCTAATTAGGCCAGATAGGGCCCCCGCTGCAGTCACCATAGACTGGTTACCCAGGTCTGCTCAGCCAATCAGATGACGCAGGCTTGGCACGACCAAGGATCCAGTTTCACGTGATGGTTTGGACACCAGATGTGTGTTGGCAGAAGAGGTGGAGGGTGCAAGCAAAGCAAGCCCTCAATCCCAGATGTGTGTGTGTGTGTGTGTGTGTGTGTGTGTCTGTGTGTGTGTGTGTGTGTGTGTGTGTGTGTGTGTGTGTGTGTGTGTGTGTGTGTGTGTGTGTGTGTGTTTGTGTTTGCGGGTAGAAGGGGGGCTTGGAATGGCCCAAGTAGTTTTCTCTTTGGCACAGCCCAGCTGCCTCTCTTTGTCTCTGTTTCTCTCTCTCGCTCTCTCTCTCTCTCTCTCTCTTTCTCTATTTCTCTATTTCCTCCTTGTTTATTCTATCTGGACTAAGCTCGGAAACATATCACTATATTAAAGTCAAATGTTTGCTTAACTCTAAAATAAGCCTCAGAAAAGTACAGAGAGATAATTGAAGGCATTCTTATTCCTACCTGTCACTGAGCCCTGCGGGTGTGTGTCTCCGTGATTTGATTGAAATTCTAATGAACGTGTGATTATTTTTCCCATCAGTCTGTACATCCATCACATTTCCGGCATTTACAAGGTTGTTGGGCCCAGTGGCCTTGAGGCCAGGGCGACCAGTGCAACCACACTTGGCCAGGTCGAAAGGTTAGTGTCACTGGGGGTCATTGGGAGTCTCGCTCTACGATCGACCTCACGGACAGATGTGAAGAGCTGCCCCTCCCCATTGCCACAATGATAAACGACCCCGAGTTAATGTGACAGGGAGCATCCATCCATCCCAACAGCTGATTAAAACGCAAGGTGAGACATGGAGTATTTACTGCCAAAGCACAAGGATGTGACCCCGGCGGGCAAGAGACCCCCTACCACGAAGGTGGGAGTTTAATGGCGGAGGCAGATAATAGGTGCCTGCCACCTCAGGCTATGCGGGGGAGTAGGCGGGGGGTGAGGGTGGGTGGGTTGGCAGTTTTCTGTGACCATTGGTTGTTGGTGGTGACCGACTTGTCGCCACTGTGTCAGGCACAAAGCTATATCCATCGTGAGAATGTGACCCGCGCTGTCGGTAAATGTGAGAGAGAGGCGCGTAGGATGAAGGCTTGTCACTGATAGGGGGCCCCCGCTGTGAAGTGAAGGTCACAGCATCAAGCCTCCTCTCCGCCTTTTATCAGACGCTCTCAGAGGAACACCTCTGCACATGTCGGCTAATGAGGGAGAGAGAGAGAGAGAGAGAGATGGAGGAAGAGAGAGAGAGAGATGGAGGAAGAGAGTCTGATAGAGAAATGAGGGCGTGATGGAGTCATGAAGAGAGAGGCAAAGAGTGATATGGAGGGAGGGAGAGGAGAGGTGAAAAAGAGGAGAGGAACAGGGCAGAGGTGGTGGGAATGGCCTTTGATGAAGCGGTGGGCAGTGCAGCAGACAAAGTAAGCAAGTGAAAGGTGCTGTCAAATAGATGCTACTATTAGCCGGATGCCAACAATAGTTGTTTATATCCCAGGGCAATTTTGTCTCCATGCTAGAAGCTGCATGCAAAATTAATAAATCAGACAAGAAGCGTGAGGAGGCTTCACATTAACCTCAGGCGTGGGCCCAGGAAGCTCGGACGAACTTACACATGGAAACTTTACAGGGAAGACAGAAAGAGAAATTAGACTCAGCCTCCCTGTAGTCTTCAACTACGCATGCAGTTCTTCTCTCTCTCTCTCTCTCTCTCTCACCCTTTCACAACACTTACCAAGGGAGGAGAGCGTGGTACTTGCTCAAGTGTTCTATCAGACAGCACCTCCGGGGCTGCAATCGCCAAGATTGATGGCTGTGGACGCGGGGGAGGGTGGCGCTATGCAGCGCCTCCAGCATGATGGATGGAGGCATGCATTATGTTCCTGGAGCGTTGGCTGGGGCTAAATGTATAGCCTACCTAAGGCTTGGTATGGATATGTAGATAGCACAGGCATATATATACATACCATGTTTTTTTAATGCTGTTGTTTTTTGTCAATCGATTGGAAGATTAGTTCCCCCTGGGTTGACTCGGTATGACTCAAACCATGGCAAGCGGAGCGGTTTGGCAATATTTCAAGGTTACTGGAAATCGCCAAAGGGGGCCAAAACAAAAGCCTTCATGGTAGTTAAACCTTCTCAGCCAAGCCCAAATAAAGCTAACTGCAGCCTGCAGCCTGCAGCCTGTAGCCTGTAAAAGGGAGACAGGAGACCAGCCCAGGGGACAGATGACTGCCAAAGGAGTGATACCCCAGTGGGAGAGAGAGAGAGGGAGGGGGGGGCAGCATTTAGCTGGCAGACAGGGCTTTACTTAGCACCTATGTGGACGAGCTTGTTGGAGCTGAATGGAGCCCAAAGACCCTGATAATGCTAAGGGGTTCCTCACAAAGTTGGAGGAGGCTCCTTCAGCCAGCAGCTGAAATCTGTGTGACTGCACCAGCGCGGTGCGATGCGTCTTTCGCTGGAGGCTGTAGTTTAGCCAGGTGGGAGGCCTGGGCACAGTGGGTAAGATCAAATGGAACAAGTTGGTCCGAGAATACCAATTACCATCTTTTATTCTCTCTCACTGTCTCTTTTTCCGTGTAGCTGAATCACTGTTATCTGAGAACACTGTGGGGAGTTAAGTTGATTTAGCACACCCCCTGATGCTACAGGCCATTAATCTATGCTTTAAATCATAACAGCCTCTCTGGGTTTTTTCCCCCCAGTATCAGAGCAGAAGCCGTGCCATTGGCCGTCAGCAGCAAGGGGGAGTGCTGTGTGGCATATCTGTGGTACACACTGGCCCGTGTTTTGTCACACATCATCTTCTGAGCGCTACGTTGTTGCCGTTTCTTTTCCCTTTACGCCGGATTACGCCGGGGCCAGCGTGCCAAAAAACAGTTTGAGATCAGTCCCTTTTTAAAGGTCACGATGCTCTGTCGTGCCGTTGGCAGGGAGAGGCGTATTGCACACCCCTAATGCCCACTCTGGTCTCAGGGCACGGCGGTGGCTCAGACAGTTGGGGGTGGGGTGGGGGCAGGGGAGAGAATGACTCATCTGCCCCATGAGTCCATAACTGAAGACCACTCCCTTCTCCTCCCACAGTGAGAGATTCACATTCTGTGCATTCGTTATCGGGATTTTCTTGTTTTTGGTATCCATGCTGATTAGCATGTTCGGAGACCTCTCGCGTGTCATGTCCTGTTTAAACGCAGACCGATTCTGGGTGCCGTGCTAAACCAATTGTGAGCGCGGCCTCTGCCGATTTACCGCCACCGCTGCGCACCCCAAATCAATAACCCAACCGTTAATCCCCATAATTTGTTTAAAATGTTGTGGTTTTCTAACAGCTTCCATTAAGGTATGTCAATTCTAATGTGAATGCTAGCGAATGTGGCGCTCATCCATTAGTAATAATCTTGTCATGATTCCCCCGAGCTCCAGCAGCGACGCAAGTCTTTAAGTGCAGCGAGCCGCATCCTCCCATTGGAATGAGTGGGCTGTGTTGTATCAGCACAAGCATATCCAGGGACTGACTGAGACAAGCAGACTCAGTGAGAAAGAGATGGAAAGAGAGCAATGGGGAGAGAGGAAGAGAAATAGAAGCGACAGAAAGAGAGAGAGAGAGGTTGATGGAAAGTGTACAGGCAAGGAGGTAATAGCCACTTTGTAAGTTTCCGCCCGAAGCGAGTCCTTGTCTGGCTGCTCAGGTGTCACGATGGCCGGAAAAGAAGGGCTCAAAAACAGTGCAACCGGAGAGCCTGCCAGCCAGCGCTAGAGTAAACCCAGGAAAGACACTCCTCACCCCTGTGTCTCCTCTGGCTCACTCTGGTCTGTAACTCTCTCTCTCTCTCTCTCTCTCTCTCTCTCCCTCCCTCTCTCCATATCTCGCTCTCTCCCTCTCTCTCTTGTGTGGATAAAATCAAACCGAGAGCTTCGGAAAAGGCAGCCAACTCTCCCATGAAAGGCAAGGGTTGGCAACCATGCCTGTATAAGGGCTGGAGCAAAGAGCTGGAGAGAGAGAGGGAGGGGGGGGAGAGAGAGGGAGAGAGGGAGGGAAGCAGAGGGGGAGAGGAGCATGACATAGGGGGACGGGGGAGAATGGGAGGGGATGAACGTGTGCCGTTCACAGCCACCAGTCCTCCCATGGGCCCTGTTCCCCTCAGCTAATCCAAACAACAGGCCTTCTGCTCTGGGCCTGGAATGCACTCCCTCAGTTTGCTATGGCTGAGTGTTAGGGTTGGGGTCAGCGCGCGCGCGCGTGTGTGTGTGTGTGTGTGTGTGTGTGTGTGTGTGTGTGTGTGTGTGTGTGTGTGTGTGTGTGTGTGTGTGTGTTTGTGTGTGTGTGTGTGTGTGTGTAAAGACTGAAGGAGGTCATCTGTGTTTACTTTTAACACTGAGTGACCAGGACAGAGAAGAGAAAAAACAGGTACATGCAGAGGTATATCTAAATATATTTGGTGCACTTAGAACAACACAAACCGGGAACAGTGAGTGTTTTGGTCTAGCAGACCATCTAATATTAATCTTCACCTGAATACCATTTAAAGTCACAGTGCTTTCAAGTATTTACCTCAACAAACAAGGGCAATCAACCCTTTAGCCCTTAACTTTCTTAGCTTTTCCATGCATTCTCTATGGTAGTTCTTAACAGTATGGATGTAATATATATTTTGGCTACTGGTGATAGTAGGGGTTGCTGTGTATGTCAAATGTAAATTCTTCCTGAGGTAACTTAAGTTAATTCAACTCTAGCTGAGTAGTTTTATTATTATATGTTTTCTGTAAATGTATCTTAGCTGATCATAAAGATGACCGTACATTTTTTCCTAATACATCAGATATATCAAACAGTTGCGAAACTATTGTACTACAATTAATACTACATGTATTAATTTGCTCATTCCTACCTAGCGACACGGAGTGTATGGGGCTGTTTTTTAAATGTACATAAAACGACAGCGATAGATAGATATGCTTAGACTGAAGTTTCCTTATTTACTCCTGAATATTTACCTAAACCAGTAATCCAGTGATTGTAATGGTTGGATTGCTTAAGAATGAATAATAACAACAACAATCATAGGATGATTACAAGGGCTTCCATACTGGAAACTGTTTTCAAAAATATGCATTTTCAATGCTGTTGTCATTTGGATGCAAGGCCAAAATGCAACCTTTCAGCTTTTGCAGTTGTCGTGTTGACACCCTCTTAGACGGATGGCCCTCTGCAGTTCTATCCTAGACTGGCTGCACTGTAAAAGTACTGTTTTTATTGCCCAAATGGGGCAACGTGGAGGAAGACTTCAGATTGTTTTGCCATGAAGGAGACTCCCTGTGGAGACTTTTTCGGATTCCTACAGTGTTTCAAAACTTGCCTTGGCTTAAATGTCTGAATGTGCAGAGGCCAGGGCTGTGTGTGTGTGTGTGTGTGTGTGTGTGTGTATGTCTGTGTCTGTGTCTGTCTGTGTCTGTATCTGTGTCTGTGTCTGTGTCTGTGTGTGTGTGTGTGTGTGTGTGTGTGTGTGTGTGTGTGTGTGTCTGTGTCTGTGTGTGTGTGTGTGTGTGTATGCACAGAGTGTGTTTTTGCTTCTCTATCTCCCCTCTTCAGACACCCACGAGGATGGTCCAAATGTTTCCTTTTGAGAGTGGAGAGCACACTCTATAAGCCTGTTATGACTTAAGTCCTCACAGAGGGCATATTGGCCACTGATTGGTCAGGATTTAACTCTTGACACCCTGATTAGATTATGGATTAAGCCCATACCCATGATGGGCACTGTATTGGTGTTTTCTCCAAATGCTGGTCTGGGTGTAATTAATTCAGCTGGACACAGTTTATTTTTGCCCCGAGCGACTATGTTTGACCTCCAGTCTCCAACTCTTTTTATTTTCCAGTGGAGACAAAACATTTATGTTTTTTTAGCCTCGGGCTCTTGATGTGTGAAAGCAGTTTGGGTCAAACTTCGGTCAACCTCATTCATACATTAACGTTCTGATTCAGCCCCCTGTATGAGTGATGGTGGACCCAGAGCAATTGTTCCCGCATCATTCCGGTACACCGTCCAGTTAAGAGCCTAGAGGAGGGGGGTTGCCGTGTAGGGAGAGAGGGGGGAGAGCCAGAGGGTCACAGCTTCGTTTTTCCCCTAATCTACCAGTGCACATCGCACTCATTAAAACCAGCAGACGGCGTAAGTAAGGGGATGATTACCCCCAAACCAGATGTTAAGGGCAGTGCGGTGATTTGGGAGGATACATCAGTCATGCAATGGGGTTTGTCCTGGCCCCCGTGGTGGCCTTGCTGTGACAAGGCTGTCATGTCTGTCCACCAGGATCCCCCTCTGGGCTTGGACAGGGCCAGTGGCTCGGGGGATGGAGGCCAGCGCTCTGTAAGGTGACCTTTCCACTGTAGCACTCCCATTGGGGCTCAGGCCGCCCTCCAGTGCAGCGACCCTGCATTTATGTGGGTGTGTCAGCACTTCTCCACACGAACATCTGACAAAAACATCCAGGAAAAGCACTTTTAGGGGGAGTCAGCTTCACAAAACAAAAGTTGTGCAAAATACTTTTTTTTATCCTTTTTTTGTGACCGCCTTGATGGATTGTTTTTTTTTCTCTATGGTGTCATCTTGAAGTCTTTCAAAAACATGACATGACAAAAGATTTTGTACAGTCTTGGCAAATGAAAGTTTTTTCCTCTGGTGTTGTCTTAGAGCCTTTCAAAACACGATGTCTTACAAAGGTACAGACTCAGATTCTGGATCACGCTGTTCCCCACAACAGATCCAAAACAAACAGTAGATCAAAAAGTGACACTTCAGCTAAGCACCTCATATGCTCCCCTCCGTCGGTCGCCCCTGGTCACAAACAACACTGCCATTTCAGCCGTCCAATTAAAAGCCACTGACATTCAAGGACTGGAGAAAGAGTGACATTAAGACTAATTTCTTGTAAAATGCAATGACATTACACAGTCGATCTCCCCAGGAGTGCACAAGCACCTTGTCATCAGGAGCTCTGAGGCATGTGAACAGCACCTTATATGTAGAAAAACAAGTCCAAGTGACGAAGCCGTATTCAGCTAGAATCAAACAGCAAACAGTACTAAAATAATCAAGTCATGTTTAACACAGGCATCTAATTTAGTATCTGTATCATGTTCAGGTTGTGTTTCTTTAAAGGTTGGACCGTTTTGTCCTTTTTTTCTTCATAGCTCATATGCATATCCCCCTTCCCCCGTTAGCGGGGGAGCAGCTAGGGACAGGTTTATGAAAGATAGGAGGAAGAAGGAAGACAGTGGGCCTTGAAGGTCACTCGATTGAGTCCAGCTCTGTGCCCAGGGGCAGCACCATGACTTCAGTCAAGTGTGCGCCTGTGTGTGTGTTAGTATTTGTGTATTTGTGTGTGCATATTCAGTATATGTGTGTAGGCTTTGATGTGGATATTTGTGTATGTTTGTGTGTGTGTGTGTGCGTGTGTGTCCGTGATTGCGTTCCATGCTCCAGGGAATTAGATGCTGTTCATTAAATCATGTCCAGCGCTTTTCCCCCTCATCCACACCCGAGGCACAAACAGTAATCGCAATGCGGCGGCTCCCGCAGGGTGAAATAGGACTCCGCTTTTCAGCTCTCACCTATGTATGTGCATATGAGCACAATATCCCAGTAAGGACAGGAGATCATGACCACCACCACCATCCCAACCCCCACCCACCCCCCCCCCCCCCCCCCCCCCCCCCCCCCCCCCCCCCCCCCCCCCGCCCTCCTCCACCCACCTCCCCCCATATTCCCGCCATCATGGCAGTTGTTCCAATGCAGCGACTTGTGTCAAGGCACATCAGACGTGCGCCTGGCCGGGCCTAATAGAAATATTAATACGAGAAAGATGGTTCTGCAGCTGAGCAGATTAAGCCGGCCTAATCCGCAGGAGAATAGGGAATCTAAATTGCGTCCGGGGGCTCGTGTGATTAATAAGCTGGGAGCCAGTGGCCCGACTGAAACAGATCCGGTGCCGTCAGCTCCGACTCGCCTCTGATCCGCCCCGGCTCCAGCTGCAGTGGGCCACAGGCATCTGGGACAGAACCGAAGATGATTTAATCAGTTCCTGTTATTCAAATCCCGGGGAGAGCACTGTCATTACCCTGGCATGGGTTCATCCATGCATATCACATGCATTATTCTTCTTGACTGAGCAGCGCGCACAGTCGCCTCGGCTGGCTTGCTTGTGTACAGGGAGGGCGGTAAGGGTGGGAGGCAAAGGGGGAGGATGAGGAAGGGGACCAGGATGAAGAGGAGGAGGGCTTAACCTTAATCTCCACCCCTTCTCCCCTCCATCCCCCGCCTCCACACCCACTCCTATCCACCATTTCCATGGAGGGACCAGGGGTTCCTTGGTCTATCGCAGAGAGCAGTGTCATGGCTGATGCAGTGACTTCCAGTGAAGAGGACAGGAAGGAAGTGCTGGAGTTTCTTCAAAGCGCTCGGTTCTGTCTGACCCTGAGCCCCCGCTGTAGCTTTTCCTGATGTAATCGTTGCTGAGTGATGACCAAACAGAGAATGCTAGAATGCTGTGCTCTCCAACCATCTCTCCCTCTCTCTGGCGCTTTCTCTAACCTTCTCTCTCTTTTTTTTCTCTGTCATGTTGGCAGGGTATATCACATAGCATCATAAGGCATTACCTCAGTGTTCTGTTCAAAAGCAAGGCAGTCAAAGGTACAAAAAGGGTAGGTACACAGTGGGATTAGTTTATCTGACATGGTTGAGGTCAGAAGGAGAGCTTCTCTCTTGCTCTCTGTTGCTCTCTCTTTGCAAAAGGATGACAGTCACAGCACCTTATTTATGAATATGGAGCCTAGGGGCCAGATGTGTGTGTGATATTGCGCTTGACAGGGGAGAACATAAATCAGTTCCAGCATCCCCATACGCCCATGCCACTATCACTGTGCCGGAACATGCACTCAATCCACGATAAACCCCATCCCGGTGATACCGTTGATATCCATGATGATATGGAAATGCACGCACTGTCTTTTCAGAAACACATCGAGCAAGTGTATTTTCTTCTCAGACTGGCGTTGTCCCTTTTTTTGATGTGCCTGAAATCAGATTTCGCCTGGAGGAAGCCAAGGCTTTTTTCTTCCTGAGCTGAGCAGGGATTTTTATTTATTTGCTAGCGCTGTGAAATAGAGGAGGAGGAAAAATTGCCTTTTGGAGTGCGCCGAGCATGTACTGCATGGTGCAAAGCTTCGCCGGGTGGAGGTTGTTTTTTAACCTCTGTGTAGGATTCGGAGAGCCAAATGCCCATCATTAATCTTGAGACAAAGCCCTTGCATCAGCACAACCAGAGGCTCTGGCAAAAATAAAAAGTGGCAGGGAGGAATCGTGACCAAACTTGGTGTGCGAGGCAAACACCAAGGCAAACCCACACCCACCAAAACAGCCTCACGCAGCGCAGTTGCTGCACCTACTCCCATTTTAATTAAGAGAAAAATATTGCCCCCTGGGCCGATGCATAAGAGACAAAGCACTTAGCATGTCTAGCCTTAAATAAGATTCTACATCCTGGTGCCAAAAATAAATCCCATTTATTTTGCCCTCCAGGGCAGGCTTTTTCATGGCTAAAAGGGGCCCTGTGCTGATTAGTCCTGTGCTCCCACACTGCCTGGAGAGCTAAGCTGGGGTGCTGCTGCTGCTGCTGCTTCTGTTGGGAGAATGGAAGTATGTCTGCGTAGTGCACCATGGAGAGAGGGACAAAGGTAGAGATGGAGAGACTGAAGGAGAGGTAGAAATATATAGAGATGTTGGGATAATGAGAGACACTTGTGTTCTTATATGTTGCCTTCAAAAATGAAATTCAAACACTGTGGACTGTGAAGCTGGAAGATATATATATATATATATATTATCTAGCAGAAAAACTAAGCCATAGAATCCCTGTACCTTCAGTTTATTAATAATCAAGGGCCTAATTTGGTAGCTGGGCAGAGGATTGTGTCTCTGTGATGCCATTGTCACAGGGGGATAAAAGTGTGGAGTCTAAAGGCTTTTTTGATGATTTGTGTAGAGAAATGTTCAGGTCAGTAGGGAAAAGAGAGAAGGAGAAAAAGCAGCAGCACTTCTGCGTCACTCACAGGAGTCTGGTTTTGGGAATAATAAGCTTACACATGTTTTGTGGGAAAGCTGTAAGCTTTTATCACCGCCTCCCACAGCAGGTAAACACCAGGAGGCCTTCCGTGTCTGACGGTGTTCCAAGAGCAATGCAGCATGCCGGGCCTTGTTACCTTTTCTCCTTTTGCTTTTTTCTTCCTGTTTTTATGGTCCATCATTAAACATGCTAAATTGCTTGTGGACTCGGGCTTGGTGAGACAGTGGTTTTTATACGGGGAGAAAAGCTAGAGGAACTGGGTGCGCTTCCTCCTTCCTCGCAGGAGGTTCTGCCGTCGGTTCCTTCTGAAACAAACCTGACACGAAAATGAATAAATAAATAACATTCAGAAACGTCCGTAAGGGACTCGCGTACGGGACAATGTGGAAAGAACCTGCAGAAGGAAGTGAGGTTAATCTCCCATTTACCCTGTTGGCGCTCATCAAATATGTGCACATCCAATGAATAATCCAGGTGTGCGTTACCAAGGCACTGCGGCCCAAGGCGAGACTGTGTGTGAGCAGTTCGGCTCCCACGGCAGAAGGAGCGGTGCAGTTACTGCAGCAGCGGCAACAGCAGCAACAGCAGGAGCACAGTGACATTGCTGCAATGTCATGGGATTGTTGCTAGTGCCGGGGCAGCTGAGCGTGGTGTTGTAGTGTGTGTGCTGTGATGCAGGCACGACCAGCTGGGAGTCGGTGAGGAAACGGTCCAGGAATGCCAGCCTGGAAAAATCGACAGCACTGTCCCAGAGGGTGAAAGAGTGTGTGTGTTGAGGGGGGGAACAAGGCCCGTTTGTGGACAGCCATCTACCACAGTGGCCCCCTTTTAAATTCCCCACACACTCTCGGCAACACACACACACACACACATGCACACACCCATGGTGGGTTGGGGAGCTGACCACATGCACTGGGCGAGGCTGCTTCCCTGGGACACGTGGCAAGCCCTGCGAAGGCTGCTCTCCGCTGGCCAGCAAGCTGGAAAAACAAGGGCCCTCTGCTCGTTTATTTGTTTCTTTTTCTTTCTTCTTCCGCTGCGCGTCTCTTCAGCGCTCTCTGGATGAGTTTGCTTTGCTCAACTTTGTTTCTGCCGTGCACACTCGATGACTGGGAAGTGAACTTTGTGCCACTAATCTGTATAACATATCCCAAAGCGAATTCTGCTATTTCTTCATGAAGGAGTAAAAATTGCTGCAGAGCTGAAATTTACTGCAGAGGCTTGGTGCCATAAAATATTTCCTGTTTTGATGAAAGGCTGCTGGTAATGTTGCTCAGCAAGATATTAAACATGGCACTGATCAAGAGTCAGTTTTTTCCCCCTCGTTTATATGGCCTGTGTAAACTGTTTGCGTTAAAATGTATAATTTTTCCCGGTTACCTCCAAAAGAAATTTAAGTTTGTCCCCATTTTTCTGGGCATCATTCCCATACATCAGCTACACCCTAATGGCCTAGTTTTCTCTGCTGCTCTGTCTTTTCCCCCCAAATTGTAAGATACAAGGTCACATCTGTTGCAACCCCATCTCTCTTGCCCATATTTTATGTCATTAAACAAATCTTCTCTTTCGTCCTTCTGGGGTGGGGGAGAAACTGGAAAGAGTCGTGTTTGTGTTGCAAGGAGAGAAGATAGCAATGGAATCTTTAAACATTTGTAATGGGAACAGAAAAAGAGCCGGGCCAATCGGAGCGCTCGTGTTTGCTTCATAGAATGTGTGCACCGCCAGAGGCGTCAGCGCGGAAGGGGAACGCCCTGCCTGAGCCCAAGCCTTGGCCTGGCCTTCTAATCAGGCTTGAGGGGGAAAAAATATGGGGCCTGCTGCACCCCACAGCCTTATTCATCTGGTTTCAATCTCCTGTGCGCCGCTCATTCCCCGGATGTGACCACATGGGCATTCCTTACCGGGATCCAGGGGGACAGGGAGGGTGGGGATGGAGCACCATAAACCCCAAATGGCAGCCACACGTATCTGAAAAACCAAGCTGTCTCCTGAAGGCTTATGTGGGAGAGGATCAAGGCCTGTGTTAAAAGTAGGATGGCCCGTAAGAGGAAGAGAGCCAAAGGGGAATGGGCTTTGCCATATGCCCTCATGGTCATATTTTCAAAGGCATGGGGTGGGGGAGAAATTGGATGGGGAAGGGTATGAGCTTTCATGCTTTGGGATCAAACCTGGATGCATTAGCTGGGCCTGAATGACTCAGGCTTGCAGTGAATCACCCTCTCAATCAGACTCACTGTCCAGTGAGCACGCCTATTGAGTTATTTTCATTAGCGAGCCTAACCTTGTGAAACAATGTTTTCTTTTTTCGCCACTGCACATTTTACACTTGAGCAAATCTATGAAACCCGCTCATTTTGAAGTTATATTGATGGGTAATTGTATATAGGCCTATTTAATATGTTGTGGTTTGTTGAACTTTGCTGCAAAATACTAAGTTTAATACAGGATTTTTATTAAAGGCTGTTCAGAAAATTGCTGGTACGAGTCAGATATGTATAACATTATGGGTAATTTTGAGTCATTATCTGCAGTAATAACAGGAAAATCTGTGTAACCGCTGTAGCATGTGTGCCTGTGCAAATGTGTGTGCATGTGTGAGTGCGTGGGCGTGTGTGTATGCGAGTGCCCAGGCATGTTGCGAGTGTGGGGGTTTTGGAATGGTGCAGTGGTCCCCCATAGCAGGTGGGACAGATGGTAGCCTGCTCCATTAGCAGTCTTCCATGCTGGACTGGGACCTTTTCCTGAAAGCTGTAGTTTCCGCTTGTTGTATAAAGGGGGAGGCCACAGTTTGTCTTTGTCACATTCCCCACAGATCAGTGCTTTAAAGGCCTCAGATCTGCACAGCTGTGGCCCCTCCAACACCTCTGCAGCGATGGTCACTGCTGATGTGTCACTCCTTGGCAGTCCCTCCGCTGTGTTGATTCGCGCCGCACCCAGCACCGGTCTCAGGTATCAGCCCGCGTTATTTTCCGCTTTGTCGATTGGGTAAAATGATCTGTCAGACAAATGCCATAAGACCTGGAGACAGCGCTAGTATGTCATGGGCACTCTGCGTCACAGAGAGAGAGAGAGAGAGAGAGGGTGGGTGGAGAGGAGTTAGCGGCCCCGTCTGTTTTCAATTAGCATGTGAAATGTACAACATGGGAGCTGCTCCGCCGCTCTGCTGTGTTTGCGTCTCACTTCTCCGCCACCGCCCGAGCCCGATGATAAAGAACCTGAATCGCTGAACACCGCGCCTCACCTTGTGTGAACCCCAGGGCTTCAGCTGTGACAGGAGACTTAGTCTTAGTGATGGCGCCCTGACAGGAAGGTTGTAGAGAGTATAAATCCCCCCCTATCCCTGCCAACCCCTCGTGACTGCTGGCTTCTGGCAATCTTTTTTAGTTTAGTTGTAATGCCTAGTGTATTCCACTCAAACTTTCACGGCCGAACAAAGTGTGTCTGCATTTTGACAATAATGAATAGGTGAAATGTTGTGCGTGAGGATTTTTCCCTTTCATCATCTACTGAGCAAGAATTTCAAGGCCGGTCGGAAAGCTCGGGGTGTAGTTTTTAATTAGCTCTGCTTTACACACATGGCCACACAGCACCTTCAAGCCACCTCTTTCATTGTCACCCCTTCAAGGTGTGAGACTCGTCAGCAGTCAAAGTCAAAGGTGTGTTAAAAGAAAGGGGGGGAAAAAATGTCAAGAGTATTAAATTACATCTACTAAAAGGCTCGGGAGGCAGACAGTATTTCACTTTCGCACTGGCCATCCACAGTAACGGCGCATCCATCAACACCCAGGGCTGCGAGTGGAAGATACATTCCGCTCCTGCGGCTCATGCACCTAGTCAGCTGTATTTTCCACCTAATGGACATAAAAAAATTGCAGATTGCAGCAAAATAGGCTGAGCCGCACAAAAGCTTATTAAGTATCGATCTATGGAGGTCAATGCTCAAATCGAGCTCTAACAATATGAGAAAGGCTTGCGAGCAGCCAGC
Organism: Clupea harengus; assembly: GCF_900700415.2. NCBI lineage: Eukaryota > Metazoa > Chordata > Actinopteri > Clupeiformes > Clupeidae > Clupea > Clupea harengus. The sequence goes on along the minus strand of NC_045160.1, from coordinate 13,466,341 downwards.
CGCAAATGGAGATTAGACCGCATAAATAAGAGAGGGAAAGGGCCATCCATTTTGCCTCTGATAAGAGAGGACGGTACCTTCAGTTGCAGGTGTATTAGGTTGACATTAAAGGAATTTGTCAGTCTGTTTCTTGTGCCGTGACTCCTCCTTGCTTTAGACTCCGCTTTAAATCACCCTTTATTCATTACCAAAGTCTCCTGTGTATTGTAAAAGAATAGATATGAGTAAATGTATATAAAAATACGTCTCAGTGTTTTGTGTTAGCTTATGTCTCGATGTGTCTCTTCTCTGTGCTGCGCTTGAAATCATTCCACCTTTCTTTTTTCCCCCCACTGTTGTCTTTGTCGCTAAGCTATATTAAAAACCTGAGAGGCGGACCAGCCCTTGCCCTGTAGCTTTATTTAGAACACTGCACCAAAATAGCACGCCGCGAGGTGTGGACTCTTTGCTGAGCTGTATTTATTTTTTTATTATTCCGGCGGAATCCAGGTAAAAAGGCAGCACTTGAAGGAGCTGAGATTCAGAGAGCAGCTCTCCTCTGTGGCTACACCATCTGTTTGGATGGCAGGGTCAGACGCGGCCTGAACTCAGAGGAGGCAAGAGGCGGGTGTGTGTGGGGCTCTTCTCCTTCTGCTCCGCTCGGCATCTCTCCTCCGATGATGAATATTTCCCCCCGTTTCCCCTCTCTCTCTACCTCACGCCAAAGAAAATAACTCTTGAGACGCCACTTAGAGCTTTCCTTGCAGCGAAAAAGAGAAATGAAAAGAAAAGAAAATGGCAGACAATAGGGAAAAGAGAGTCAGAGCTTGTTTTCAGCACAGGAGTGAAAGAGCTGTTTTCCTTAAAGGGTAGAGCATTACATGGAGCTGTTTTCCTTAAAGGGTAGAGCATTACATGGAAGTTAAGGTGATATCTTGAAGGGATTTGAGTGTGTTTTCTTTTAATATGGGCAAATCGCTGAGCCATGTCTCTCACATCTTGCCGTTGTTTTCACTCAATTACGGGCTGTAAAGCACTGACACACACACACGCACACACACACACATACACAAAAACACACTAGTACTCACAAAGGGCTTTGGTCCATAGCTATGCACATACTCACACTCGCATTCATATACTCACTCATGCACACACACACACACACACACACACACACACACACACACACACACACACACACACACACACACACACACACACACACACACACACACACACACACACACACACACACACACACACACACACACACTGGCACTTAGGGCACTTTCTGAGGATTTCCCTCCCTACTGTAAATGCCTGCAGTTTACTTCTGGACACAAGATCTCTGCACTTGTGTATGTGTGCATGCTTCAGGGAGCCTCTGCCCTTTACGCTGCCCACACAAAAACACACACACACACACACACACACACACACACACACACACACACATATTTTGCCTCATCCAATGAAAACACAAGCTCAAGACAGAGAGGCGGAAAAGGCCTCGTAGTTAGCCCAGCAGTTTGAGACTGAGGCGGGGCCTCTGTAGTCTTGCTGCAGCCCTTAGCGCAGCTTGTTTATAAGGTTTATTTTTATGTTTATGTGGGCTATTTCTCCAGGCCCCCTCCACACCGACTCTGCTGAGGGCAGCACATACATTAGTGCGTTCGGCCATCAGACAGGAAGAGAGAGTGCATGTTTGCGTCGGCTCGTTTCCAGTCCTGTAGCAGCAAGAAAGAGAGAGAGAGGGAAACACAACAGAGGCTCATCGGTAACTGAAGTATGTTATATTACTTTTATAATCCATATTCAAGTATGTTAGCCTCGGCCAACAGCCTACAACTGAACAAGATTATTATCAAAGCAATAACACTATGAGACAAGATAAATCCTATAAATTGTTGATTTGTCAATATCAGCAAAACTTGGTTTGGGCGAACACAACTGCACCAGTGAACTTACCCATACGATGTTAAAACTGGCCACTGAACAAATTGATTTGGCTGAATACCATGTGTTTGATAATCAATACCATGTGTTTGATAATCAATATGAGATTCAAGGGCGGAATTCAGACTGAATCTTCACAGAGAGCAAAATGTGATAAAATCCTTCACTCTGTTGCCACTGTTTTGCTGGTAGGACACGATCGGATTTTGTGACTTGCACTTATCGATTAAAAATTACAATTAGATACGCGTAATGGATTTCCCCCTATTTCTGACACCCCTCATAGTACACACACTCAAGCAAGGCTGTAAGTGGCAGCAGCTAATTTCCGGTAAACGTAGAGAAGCCAACTACTGAGGTAAACAGAAGTGAATGAGAGTGTGATAGTGTCAAACACTGCATTGTGAAACAAGCTACATTAGAAAAGAAATCAGTTGATTGGTACATTATCTAATCCTACTATAGAAAGGACTGCTGTTTTGAGTGAACAAATTCAGCTGTACGTTTGTTATAAACATGTTTTCTTTCCATTTTAGATCACTCAGATGCCAGATAGCTAACTTGCTAGCCCTGAACCCAGTGGCGGAGGGCTAGCATCCACAGAGTTTAAACTCATTTAGAAAGAAAGAATAAACGTCGATCAGATAACTGCTGAAGCAAATGTTTCTTGGCCGTTAGCTCATTATGTGCTCCAGAACAGTAACCATCCCTGGCTTTACACACTCGCATTAAAAGAATGAAACTCAGTCTACCTTACAATGAAAGATTGACCCTCCAGCTCCCTATTGTATCAAACTCCCTCAAAACTCTCTCTGTATCGATTTTAAAGTTTCTGAACACTCATTAGAGACAATCCAGTCAATTGTCTCTGTCATACTGTTCCTCAGGTATGTCTTTAAACGTCTCAAGCAGACAATTAAACAACTTTCTTTTTTGTATTTTAAACATTTCAGCAATATTTCAATTTAGTTCTATGTTATCACATTTTGCTTCTGCAAGTTCTGCTTCAAGTTCGTTACTGCCTTTAAAATAATACTGCCTTTAAAATATTACTCATCAAAACAAAAGTGCCTGCCTGTCCTGTGCCACTGCTAGAGTATGCAGCTTTTTGGGTTCCATCTCATCCCCTTTTGTTTTCAGCTTTTCTTTATCTTGTTTTTTTTCCTCCATGAAGGCTTCTGAAGATAAGCCTCCTAGGGTGTCAGGGCTCGGCAAGATGCATGGCCATAATTAAAATTTAAATGTTGAACATCCATTCCGAATGACGAATCGGGCTTTAATTAAAAGTCAGCCAGCGACTGTTGGCACGGCGGTGTGTGTGCATTTGAGCCTTTTAAGCCGTCTGCTTCTTTCCACTCTGTCATAAGGCCGTTGCGGAGCTTTTTACTGGGCCACATGAATGAGGAGGGAGGGAGAGACATGGAGTGGGGGGAAAGAGGGAGGATGGAGGGATCGTGTGGTTTCTGTTAGAACGGCTGGCAGCCTTAACCTGGCTCCCTGAGCATGCAGTGGGGGCTTCTACCCTAAGCTTCGCTGAGGATTTTGTTGCAGTAATGACACATCTATAGGATCCTGGACAGCTGCTTCGGATAGGCCAAAAGACATCACACGGGTAGAACGTCAGTGCAGTAAGCAAGGTACTGTTATCTTGTTCTGCTTCTTTTCGTGTGACTAGATATCCCAGTGGGAACACATCATAATATTTTCCCTTTTTTTTTTTTTTTACGTCTGAGAGAGAATGCTAAACGAATTTAGGAAATTGGAAGGAAAGGTGGCGGAAGCTTATTTAGCATGTCTTTGTTTTTGAGCCCTGTCAGGCAGGAGAGGAGAACCACGCCACGAGTGCTATCAGCGCTGACAAGCATTTTGAGCGACTCAGTCATGAAGGCAATGAGAGAGTCACGTTTGGCACATAGTGCTCAATTATTCACACCACAACTCTCTTTCATTCCCTATCTTTTATTTCCCCCGAGGTCCCCCCTCTTGCTCTTCTCCTTTCTCTCCTTCTCTCCGTCCTGGCACACTCTCCTTATGGGATTATCTAGGAAGAGCTTCCATCCTCTCTCCCTCACTCCCTGTATCCATCCTTCCACAAGCCTGTTGTACACGGACGAGCGTTTTCCACAACACATAAACACACAAACATTCCCTTTCCAAAACACACACACACACACACACACACACACACACCCCGTAGACAGGCAAAAAAAAAATGTTTGTTTGAAACAGTTTGGGTTCAAGCCATTAGTTTTGCCTGAGGTGACCGCGACACATTAGCAATGCTCTCTATTAGCATGAGGAGTGGGTAGAACCTCCCAGTCAGCAAGAACAGGTCTTGGTAGCCAGGCGCGGTGCAGGGATTACGAGACTTTATCCCATCAAAGTGCAGCCTCTAGTCAGAGAAGACAGAGGTGTTTGTGTGTGTGTGTGTGTGTGTGTGTGTGTGTGTGTGTGTGTGTGTGTGTGTGTGTGTGTGTGTGTGTGTGTGTGTGTGTGTGTGTGTGTGTGTGTGTGTGTGTGTGGGGGGGGGGGGGGTGTGTGTGTGTGTGTGTGTGTGTGTGTGTGTGTGTGTGTGTGTGTGTGTGTGTGTGTGTGTGTGTGCGTGTGTGTGCGTGTATATGTGTGGGTGTTTGTGTGTGTGTGTGTGTGGGTGTGTATGTGTGGGTGTTTTCACAAGTGGGTGTTGGTATGTGTAGAGGTGGATGCAGAATAAGATGAAGAAACAAGGAGAAATCTGTACAGTGGTCAGAGACACGAGATCCCTTTAGGAACGTATACACGAGAAGAGCATGAGCTTAAACAACTCATTAAGAAGAACACCTGGAACAACACTAACACTATTGAGCATTCATTAGATCATAAAGAGCACTTAAAGCACAAAGGGACTGCCACCGAAGGGGAGTGTGGGATGAGAAGCACCAAGGGCTAAGATACGGGAACCAGGATGTTCCAAGTTCGGGAGGACTGGATAGAGATATGACCTGAACAGAGGCACTAAAGAACCAGAGGCAGGGTGCAGCTGAATGTGTGCGTCAAACAGAGGGCAGAGACCCAGACCTATTACAGATGAGAAGGAGCTCCCAAAATCTGTTTTAATTACAGAAAGACTATAAACACAGCTTCTGTTACCCACCGCATATGTGTATGTGTGTGCTTGTGTTCAGGTGGGAGCTGGTGTGTTGGTGGTGTGTGTGTGTGTGCGTGTGTGTGTGTAGTGGGATAAGTACTTACTAAGCATACAATAAAAACAACACACACACACACAGTTACAGGTTGAGCCCACGGTATATTCACCACCAACATTTAAAAAAATTCAGCCCTGTGCAAATTCCTTCCGAAAACGTTTCCCTGCCAGTTAAATGGTGGGGTAGTGGTGTAGGAGGAGGACTCTTGTGTTGCCCTGTCACTTCCCACTAGCGTCTCAGCCACAGCTCCCATCTCAGGGACTCAGAGGAGGGCCGCAAGCCCAAGCCCCGTCCCCAGTAACGTTCCCTGCACGGCCAATGACAGAGGAGAGTGGAGAGTGCATATGTTTTACTCCTGTGACAATCTCTTTCAATTTGTCCATGCCCAGGCTACGTGTGGAGCCCTCAAATTTTATTTATTTATTTTTATTTTTATTTATTTTCTGTTCTGTGTGAGGCTCCACCGGAGAGGTCAGAAAAATGCTGTGCTGACACTTTTTTTTTCAACATTTTTTTTTTTTTTTTGTTGGAGCACCCACTTTCTTTTTCTGACCGCCAACGCTGAATATTTCAGTGTCTTCTAGCCGGCAGTTCTGCCTCGCTGTGTGTCAGAGAAAATGGAATGAAAGCTGCCGGCCGTCAGCAATGTACATGAATGAATTTTCATAAATAAAGCCCCCTGTTGCATTTGCATTTTGGCACCAACGTCAAAATGCAAATCTAAATAAATCATAAAAAATCTCTGTAAGGACGGCATTTTATTCCCCCTTCCTTTACATTTGTAGTCATCTATATTCAGTGATTTTCAGTACTTGTGTCATTTTTTTCACATTTCCTTGCACTCACACGCCGCGTCCTGGCTGAATGTGCCCTTGGCTGTGGCAACTTCTCTGTTGCTTCGGTAGGAATAGCAGTCACTCTTACTAGGCTGGAAAGACATACTGCCGGTCATGTCAGAGGGCCCTGAGCCTGCTGAGAGCGCTGGGTTGGTTACTGCACCTCAGCTCTCTTCAGCAGGCAGTGAGGAATGTGACGTGCCGGGGCCCAAATGAACAGCCAGCTCTCCATTCTAATTCACAGATGCCTTCGTGGCGACATTGATTTACAGTCACCGCGGGGACAGGCCTCGGGTATTCATTATGTAGATACAGGTGGGGGAAGGTTAGCGTATTGACATGCAGACAGGTTTTATTTCTTTCTCTTTAAACCCCACACATGTGCACACATATACTGCCCATGTGAGCACTCACACACACACTCTCACACACACACGCACACACACACATACACACACACACACACACACACACACACACACACACATGCATTTTCATGTCTTTCTGCTTTCAGCATAGAGGAAAAGCCACTAAGCCACATGCAATCTTCAGTGAATGCACACCCTCACTGACACAATTATACAAATTCCCACATAGTTACTCCCAAACACACACACACACACACACACACACACACACACAACCACACACAATCACAGCGAGAGAGATTTAAAAGCATCTTCCCCCTGCATTAACGGAATGGGAACGGTCTGCTCAAAACAAAGGCTGATGAGCCACCAGCTACATGGAAATCCACTCTGCATCCTCACGCCCCGTCCTCGTCACTGCTAATTAGCCAGCCATGCCTTATCTTAGATCACTGCCCTTGCATTGTTCCTGGAGTCTGCGGTGCATGCCAACATAGCTGAAGGATAACTCTGAAATGCGCACGCACACACACACATACACACAACCACTCACACATAAACACACACAGAGTTCCCCATACACAACACCTACACAAACACAGACACACACACAGAGTGCCTCCACCCAAACACACTCACGAAGGGGCCCACACAGACAAACACTCAGTGGCACATCAGGGCGCCCTGACACTTCTCTTCATCTCTCTCCAGCTCTTTGTTTTGCGTGGAGGGTTTGGGGCGATGCGAGTGCCTGCTGAGCAGAGAGGATGCTCTAGCGTGGCAACCCCCACTGGCACGATCACAGGGGCTGCAAGGGCCAACTCTGGCCAGGGAAAGGAGGCCGAGGAGGAGGAGGAGGTGCAGGAGTTGGGCCAAGCAGTGTGGGTCAGCAGGCCAAGAGATGGAGGTTAATGCAGCCTGGTGTGGCGTGACTCCAGGCTGTTGAAGGATGCCAGGCTGAGCATCCCACCAGCACAAAACTGGACACTGAAGCCGGAGGGGGGTGGGGGCGTGGTTGGAGGGGGCTGCCACTGTCGCCACGGCTGCGGCTGTCGCGTCTGCTCCGCTGTGTCCCACCGGCTCAACTATAATAAGATTGCAGGATTCTGTGGGGAGGCGGATTTACTGGAGCACAACTCCCCCTAGGGCATTTTTACAGAAATTGGTTCCCTTCTCTCACTCACATCATCTCTCCCTCTCTCTCTTTCTCTCTCTCTCTCTCTCCATCTCTCTCTCTCTGCCTTCCATTTTTTGGCACGCTGCTTAGACCATTCTTTTGTTAATTATAAAGTGTTCCGCTTTTGTTTCTTTTTCTGGGCCAGAGTGGGTAGCGAGGCACGATGGGGCCAAAGCTAACGGCGCTGTAGCGTGGGCTTGATCCTGGCCCCCGTGAGGGGAACAGTGGGGGAAACGCAGCAGGTCCTGCTAGAGCCCGCTAGTTATTAGCATAGCTGAAGAACCCTTATCTCACTAATCTGTCAAGGCCCCCACATTCTCGGCTCTCCGTCCGTCCGCCCGGCTCCTTTATATTGCGCTCTCTTGCACCTTCCGAGAGGTAAAAATAACCGGCTGCTTTCTCAGGCTGGATAGCTCTTTCATAGTGTTGATGCCTGGCTCAGAGCAGCTACGGCAGACTCCCTTTTTAGAGATCAACGGATTATGTAGGATTCCTTCACCTTCCCAAATATGTGTCGGTGAAATACAGAACAACCCCATGTAGTGTAACCTTTTTATACAGTGCAAATCAAATAAAAGGAGAAGAAAAGACCCTGCAAGGATTGTTATGTTTGAGCTTTCTGTCCACTTTCCACAGAGAAAAAAAATGTGCCCTACTCTACATGTGAAGAAACTCCTGAAGGTTTCCTTGCTGTCCAGCTGTGCAGACTCTGAACATCGCCATGACTGCATTCTCCCCAGTTTGAATGTGAAAACCACAGAAAGCCAGGCAAACGTCGGACAAGTGGTTTCAGACAGCCGTGCCATCTGCGCCGACTTCCCAAAAAGCCCTTTCTGGATCTGAAAAATGGCTTCATGTTTGCTCACATATGGAAGACATTAGCATTCTGATCCATGACAAACCATTTCTGCCATTCTGTTGGCTTGGTTTGGAAACAGCGCTGGGATATTATAGATATCTCCCCTGACAGATGAGGCATTTAAGTCAGTTTTCATTCAGTGTGCCGAGCTCCTGCCAGCATGTTTTTATATCAGAGTCATAACTGCACGCTTTTGATTTATAGATCACATTGACCCTACCAGAGTCTGCAGGAATGAGTCAGCTAGCGAGCTGCACAACAGTACAGTATGTTTTGGGTACACACCCAGCTGAGCTACACCCCTCTGGAAAGACACAGGCTCACTCTTAGAGTTGTGCTTGCAGATACATTGAGAGAGAGAGAGAGAGATTCAAACAGCAAGACATGCATATTATAGTCTGTCACAGAGATACATAAACGTTCTGGTAGGCTTTCACACATATATCGACACATGTGAAACACACACACACACTTTATGCAAATCATTATCAAGCATTATCAAGACCCCCCCCCCCCCTCACACACACACACACACACACACACACACACACACACACACACTCTGAGTTCAGCCATAGGTGAGGGAGAAACCAGGGAGCTCTGATTAGACCACAGAGCTAAATCAGGGATGTCTTCCCAGCAGAGTTGCTTGGCCCGGACGCACTGCAGACGACCCCATTCTCCAACCCCCACCCACCCACACACACACACACAACACCACCTTCCTCTCCTCCTCTACAACCATCCACCCCTCCTTCTCTTTGCTCCCTCTCCCTCTGCCCCCCTCTTAAGCAATTAAGGGCTATGCAAAGAGGTCTCCTCAGCGCAGGCCGGGGAGTGTAAAGAGGGGTGAGGTGGTGGAAGATTCAACCGGTATCGGCGGTGAGCACACAAGATAAATGAGAGTGTGAACTCTGCATTAAAAAGTCATGAACACTGGATGGCTTCAGGGGGTGGGGGCTGGGTGGGGCTGGGGAGCTTCGTTGCTGGCCAGGGTGTATTTTTTATTTATTTTTTTTTCATTTTATTTATTTCTTTTCTTTCGCTGACTCAAGCTTTTAGTTTGACACGTACCCGCGGGGGTTGGGGAGAGCCACAGGGCCCAGGGTAATTTCTCCCATCAGCGGGAGACCTGCAGAGACACGGGGGTGGAGGTGGAGAGAGAGAGAGAGAAAGAGACATGGTGGCTTAATGTGGCAGGCCCTAATGGCAGGATGAGATATGCCAGGGTGATACACCGCGCTCCACACAGATAATTCGTTCCCGTTTCAGCTCTCTGTCAGCTTTTTATGTCTGAATCCATTTGGCTTGTTCTCTGCTTCCTCACCTCACTAGTCAGCTGAGGGTGTGTTTTCTTAAGCTTTTTTTTGTGCTGAACACATTCTGTATTTCTGTAGTTCCCCCCACTGTATGACATACTACGGGAGTAAGTGGGGTCTTTCACTAGGGTTAGGAATTGTAAGCACTTTTTGTAGACGAATCGAGCGTTTCATTTGAATTTGATTTAATTTGAGAGAGGTATTCCTTTCAGGCCGAGGCAGGATGTCAGATGGGATTGATGGTAGTGGATTTGGACCTGAGCCCAGGTGAGAGAGATAGAGAGAGAGAGACGGAGAGAACGAAAGAGAGGGAGAGTTTGGAGGAAGTAGGGAGAACTTTTAAGCTCATCGGGATTCATAGCCTTGATTACTTTATGAGTCATATGGGCTTTGACGTCACATGCTTTTAAATTAGCTCTGGTAATTAAACCCTTCGACTCATACACTTGGGGGAGTCCGGGCCCTGTGACCCAGCTTGGCTGTCTCATTGGCTATGAGTGGGCACCAGAGCCCATCAATCACTCAGCACTGGCCCTCAAAAACAGATGCTGGAGGTTGACGTGAGGTGCTGACGAGGGAGAGGTCGCCACCCACGTGGCGGGGTCAGGGGTCGCACACGCATTCCGCAGACGAGTTGACAAATGCCAAATCACTCTGTCTAGACACAACACACTTCCCCCTGCAAAGCACCCAAGGCCCAGGAGAGTCTATCTTGTCTCTTTAATACTGAGCGCTGAGTGAGGGATCGGGCCAGACACTCGCGGCCCGTGGAGAGCCTCGTCATGAAGAGCTGTAACGGCAGTGTCATAATATTTACCCGACCAGGGTCGAAACCCTCAAACTCTTATTTTGAGTGCTTGGCGAATGAATCTCGAGCTTTCCCCACTTCTCTCTCTCTCTCTCTCGCTAGCTAGCGCACTTCTCTGTGGAAGTACTCGAGTTACGGCAGATTACACATGCTCGTGGAACTAATGCCGGCGTTCCAGAAATATCTGCCTTGTTTTGCGTGCAGCGTAAGCCCGGGCGAAGCGGCAGCCTAGTGGCATTGTTTGTGCTTTGCTCCGGCAGGTGGGAGGAATCGCATATCCCATCTACCCCCCCGCCCCATAGCCCCCTTCCCCCCTTGGACCCAAGAGGCTGCAAATCCCCCTGACGCCTCCCTCTAATTCCCCTCCAGCCGGCGGCACTGCCTGCCCTTGGCCAGTAAATTAGCCTAGCGCCCCTCTGGCGCTCCCAAACCAACAGCCGTAGCCTGTCCTCCACTTACCTTCCTTACCCAGCCATAAGTCCCCGTGTCAGCCACACTTAACCATAGTCGTAGATAATGATCAATATTAGGGGTAGGTGACATTGTTTCCTTTCTTTGGTGTACGTGAGTAAGAGTGTGTATGTAGATGACGTGTAAATAGGCTGCCGTTGAAGGACTAAGCATCCATCTGTAACTGCTCAGACTCCTTTTGTGTTTTGATTTGTTAGTCTCTTCCCAGTGGTTTGTTTGTGGCAGTGTAACAAAAAAAATTGAGGGAAGAATTTGCAGATGCAGATCAAATGCAGATCAAAGCAAACGAGGGTACTGACCAAGGCAAAAAAAGCAAGTTCACAGGCGTGCTCTTCTATTATAGGGTATATTCCATCAGTGATTGTGTTGTTTTCATCCTAAGGAATGGGCTGTCATATATTGCCTCGCTTATTGCAGCTTTTTATTCCATTCTTTTGCAGCATCTCTGTGTTTATGCAGCATTGTTGTTTGCCAGAGTCTGTCATAAGAGTATTGTCTCACTTCTTTGTTCTCTTTCTTCTCCTCTCCTCTCTCCATCCCTCTCTCTCTCTCTACCTGCAGTGCTGCTAAGTCTCCTGAGTGCCAGTGCCCAGACGGCACAGATGAAGCAAGTTGTCGGGGTCAACGCCACTCTGCCATGCCACCACCAGTACTGGCAGTCTAGTGACTCACTGGACATCGAGTGGATCCTGCATAAACCCAATTCCAAGCATCGTGTGGTAAGAGACAACCTCAGTTCTTCCTCAGTCCTCCTCCTCCTCTCTCTCTCTTTCCCTCTCTGTCTCTCTCTCAGTCTGTCTGATGTGTCATTCCCCTATGCTTTCTTTTGTCAGTCGTCTCATTTATCTCACTCGCTCTTGCCTCCGTGTTTGTCTTACTGATTCATCCGCTCTCTTGTGGACATTGCAGTTCTTTCGCAATTGCCCTTGCCTTTTTTCAGACACATCTCTTTATGCTGTGTAAGGCACAGTTCAACACAAACCGCACCTCTCACCACTGGGGTGTATATATACATGACCCAGTCATTTGCAAAGGCATTATCATCCCTTCCTTTTTTCGCACTAAACTTGGCACACGCTCCAGTAATAAGCGTGACTTTTTTCACGTCCCTGTCATATTTTACATCATCATCATTGCCTCTGATTTACTAGTGCACATTCACACTGTGCTTTCAGTCCCTTATTTTTTCACCTGCCTACACCTCCTCATAAGCCTATCGAAGTCTTGATCAAAGTCAACGCTCTTAGCCGTAAATGTCTTTCTCCACGCTCCAGTCCCGTCTGGAAACGACAGACCTCGAGAGATGCCCACCTGCAGCACAGTTTCCAAACAAATGCAATGCAAAAAGCATCTCCCTCAGAGCGTAAACACAGCTGGAGAAAAGCTTCATGCACCGCGAGGCAGATTAACACAGCTCAGGCGAGAATGTTTATCTCATCGAACTCCTCAACTTAAGATCATCTCTAATGTGTGCAGTAGCCCCTGTTTATCTATTTTTTCCTGGTGTTTTTTCTTTCTTTTTTTTTCCTTTATTTTATTCATTATTGCCTTGCCGTGCTACACTTGTGAAAGTGAGTAAAAGATCAAGTGCCTTTTGTGTAATTTGAGATGATAACGAGACTGTCAATCCTCAACAGCTCCCTGTCAAGAAGAAAACTGATCCCCCCGCCCCTCTTTGTAAATCATCTGAGTGAGATGGATATCTGTTGATTATCATTTCGAGATTCCATCCCTGAAGAACCTCAGGAAAAAAAAACGAGGAACAGGGAAGGCGGTGGAAGGTGCTCACATCTGAGGCTTTGATACTTGTGGAGGCAGGCACCCGGCATTTAATATTTAACAGAGCGATAACATTCAACATCCCATTAATTAAAATCAAACGTCTGAAAATTTGATTAGGAACGAGACTGTGCCTGTAGCGGAATTAATAAATCATGTCTTTTGTTGCGCTATAAGGCCATGTTGAAATGGAAGAGCGCAGCTTGTCAACATTTGGCCTCTGTTACCCAGACTGTTGACTCCACCTCTCAGGAGCGCAGAATGGAGAGCCACTCGCCTGAACTGTGGCAAAGTGAAAAACCTGGCAACCTGCACACCTCTGCAGTCAGCACCTTCTTACCTTAACATGAACTTCACACTCTACTTACACTTAGTCATTTCACACACGCCATATATACACAAAGTACACTTTAGAAGGTAATAATATTTCTCAAAGGCATTTTTTGACATTGATCTGATGCCTTTTCTACCATTATTCTATGTATAATTTAATTATGGTGGCAAATACAAACCACACAATCCCTGTTGCCTGGAAACCCCTTGTTGCTGACCCTTGCCCGCACTTACACACACACACCTTGAGCGAGAGCTAGAGAGAAAGAGATACAGAAAAGAGTGTCCCAGTCATACGCACACACACGGCGCCTGCAGCAGTAGCGTGGTTGGCGAGGCGAGGCGTGGCGTGCAGTACAGTGCTGCGCTGTGCCTGTGCCTGTGCCCATGTGAAGTGGGCAGTCATTATATGCTGGTCAGGCAGGTGGAGCCATGGCGGCCCCATTTACTCTGATGCGCTGTGGCACCGGCGTTTAGCACTACCCTCCTGCCGCCGCCCGGCATACCCGAGAGCAGCCACCCTGTGACAGCCCTGCTTTCATGTTTACAAGCTCCGCCAGCCTGCACGTGTGTGTGTGTGTGTGTGTGTGTGTGTGTGTGTGTGTGTGTGTGTGTGTGTGTGTGTGTGTGTGTGTGTGTGTGTGTGTGTGTGTGTGTGTGTGTGTGGAGAGAGAGGCCAGTACACGGCCTCAGGTGGGCTCAGGAAACACTAACTGTGCATCATGAAAGGGACAGGGAGGTGAGCACTATAGCCTGGTATAAACATTCCCACAGGCTTCCTCCATTAGACTCCCTGCCGTGTGTAGCACCTGTGCACAGTGTGTTATTTAGCTCAATTTAAAGCAACCTGGAGTCCTTTCAATTCATTGTGACTCAATTCAACTCAATCCTGTCAACTCAATCTCACTTCAATTCTGTATCCCTTATTTCAATTAAATTCAACACACATCCTTTCAGTTGAAATCAACTTGTCTAATCAATCCAGTCCAGCCCAGTGCATTATATTAGTGCAGCCTTTAGGTAAACTGTCTGTCCCCTGTACCCCCCCCTCACTTTCTCAGATCATCACCTTCTTCAGTTAAACTGTCTGTCCCCTGTACCCCCCTCCCTTTCTCAGCTCATCACCTTCTTCAATGACAAAGTATACGAGGTGGAGAGTGAGGACGGGCGCCTGTCCTTTGCCGGCGACTACCTGAGCGGTGATGCCTCGCTGCTGATCAGCGACCTGCAGCTCACCGACTCTGGGGAGTACCACTGCAAGGTGAAGTCCGGCGGGAAATACCAGTGGAACCAGGTCAGCCTCATTGTGCTGGGTGAGTCCGGCCCCAGCGGCCCAGCGCGCCCATCACGCCGGCATTAGTCCGAACAACACATTACATTTCCTTGGGCTCCGACGAGCTAATGATTCAATTCAATTCCTGCTCCTTCCCTGATTCGATTTCTGCGCTGTTTGCTGTTCTGTGGCTGCTGTTTGCTTGGGCTCTGTCTGTCTCCCGCCTTTTTTTTTTTTTTTTTTGCATTTGGTTTGTAATATTCAGTGCTTTTCTTGCTTTCTTTGAGTCTCTGTCACATTAAAAAAAGCATTTTTAATGTTGTTTCTCCCTCTCCCGTAGCACGTTTGAATCCACTTTTATCTGTTAGCTAGGGTAATGCTCTGTTCTCTGCTGGTTGCAAAACAGTTTAGCGTCACTCCAAATGAATCCCAGACCGCCTATGATGATTTACTACTTTTTATGGTAGATATGGTTTCAATTATTGAGTGCTTGTTTTCCAAGCCATCTCAGGCCTCGTTTCCAGTAATACACAATCATTGGAGTCAATGTCCTATCTGTTTGCTTTTTTGAGCGTTTGCCTTGTTTTGCTTTCCCCCTGTGCACGGCGCTCACTGGGGCAGATTTTGTGGCATGAAGCAGCCTGGTGCTGTTGATGTTTTTTAAAACCATTCATGAGTAGAGCTCATTTGAAGGACGTATGGCGTCTGGAGCTGCCAGGAACAGCTCAGGGCCATATGGAGACGGGAGGCTGGACATGGACTGCTTCCCCACCACTCCCCAAAGCCAGGCTGCATATCGGAGAGAATAGAAAGAATTGTTTATTAACACATCATGTGAGATTAGCTCATCTGGCTATTATTGGTCCCTTAATGGAATGCTCTTTTAATCCGTCCTCACTATCTCACCATCTTTTTTTTTTTTTTCTCCCTCCTCCTCTGTCCGCCTGTAAAGACATTTCGGTGAGTTAGCGTGGAGATTTGCACAAATCGCCCCAAGCTTTGTGGTGACACTCTCCATTCTAAGGGATGAACATTTGCATTTTTCTCTCACCATGCAAAGATAATGGCTTGGCAGTGGCCCAGTACGTGGTGTCTGTGTCTGTGTCTGTGGGTGTATATATGTCTGTGTGTGTGTGTGTATGTGTGTGTATGTGTGTGTGTGTGTGTGTGTGTGTGTGTCTGGCTTGGGCTTGTATTTTGCTGCTTGCTGAGAGGACTAACCGCTCCTGACAGAGGTGTGAGATAGAATGCTAGAGCCCAACATTTTTCTCCCTACAAATTGCTCACAGTGTTTGTGTTAGTTTGTGTGTGTGTGGTTGTGTGTGGTTGTGTGTGTGTGTGTGTGTGTGTGTGTGTGTGTGTGTGTGTGTGTGTGTGTGTGTGTGTGTGTGTGTGTGTGTGTATATGTTAGGGGTGTCATGATACCAAAAATTCAGTAGTCGGTACCAATACCAGTAAAATAACACGATTCTCGATACCAATTTCGATACCAGGAAAAAAAAAAGAAAAAAAAAAAAGGATTTTCCATGATTCCATGTACTAGAACTTGAAACATGAACTTCTTTATTAAAATATTTGATAGCAAAATGTCATAAGACATACAGAACATGTGCAATAGAGCATATCACAACATAATAAAGTGAAATGTATGGTCATAGTGCAACAACTAGTGTCCCCAGACACATTCCAGACTTCCAGGCATCTTTTCAAAAGGTACTGTGCAAAAATAACAACAGTGCAAAACAAAACAGTGGATATAACAGTGTAGCCATTCAGCTAACAAGCCTATAGCCTACCCAGACGTCCTCTTTTACCTGGACATGTCCTCTTTTCGAGACCTAAAAAATGCGTCCGGCAGGGATTCCAAAAGCGTCCGGGGTTTTGCCTCGTCGGATATTTGTGTTTCTCTGGATCTTTCACAAACTAGTTATTACGTAGTTTTGGAAAGGGTATCTCCATTACATTCCAGCTTTTTGCGCGAGCGCTGACTGTAGAGAGGACTGTCATTGGTCGACCGCCTTCCCAGTGTTGCCAGATATGATAATTATCCTCCAAACTGAGCCTTTTGATATGATGCGCCATTTCCAGTCTGGCAACACTGCGCACCTGGCCGCCTCCACTAGTTTCATCGTTTACAATAGTAAATGACATCTGCATGTGAAAAACAGCTGGTATCGGCGCTCACGGTACTTACGGTACTTCAAAAAAATGGGCATCGTCGGTGTTTTGTTATTTTAGTACCGAAAGGTATCGTAAGTATCGGTTCTCGTGACATCCCTAGTATATGTGTGTGTGTGTGTGTGTGTTTATGTCTACATGTGCATACTATTTGTAGGTGGCTTTTTGTATGTCAGTTGCCTTTACTGTAACTTGCTTTTACCTAAGATTGCTACTGTGGCACGGTCATAAGGATTCTGTAGTGAGGACAGAACAGAATAGAACATTGAAGAATAGAAGAGAAAATAATAGAACCAACTGAACTAAATAAATATTGCCTTGGCTAAACCCAATCAGATGAAAGCCCAGGGGACTGATGTGTTGAAATGAGTGCAGAGCTGAGAGTGGAAGAGTGGCGACCTCTGACCTCAGAGGTGCGGGCGGGGGCCACCGCCTGCCACTCCAGCCCTGCCCCCCTCCCTCCCTGACCCCTGTCACTGTTTTAATGAGTCAGTAAATTCAGTGCAGAGATAAGATGGGGTGCAGCGCAGAGCTCTCGCCTCATGACTGGCGATCCCTCTCTGGCGATCCCTCCCCCAGAGGGACTCAGAAAGGCCAGCGGGAAGGGCTGAGGAAAAAGCAACACAAATCCAGACCTTAGTGTGATTGATTGCTGGTTTGGATTCCCCTTCCACGGGAACATAAAGTGCTTTTCCACGTGATTTCAGACACTCGCATGTTCTGCCAGAGGTGTTGCAATAAAATAGTTTCAGACATGACTTTTGTCAATAGCTTGGATTTCACATCAATGCAATTCAGCAGTGTTTATGCTTTTTATGGTTTGTCCAGGCAGTCATAACTTGATTTCCCCTCGAGGCATTGTAAGTGTCCACTAGTTTCTGTGGAAATGCGAGTGAGTTGAGGGTGTGTCATTCATTATATGTCCCCTGGCCGTTGTTGATTTTCTTGTACATCACAAAGCGTCACAAAACCAGATTCCCAGATTGTTTTTGCTTCCCTGAGTGCCTGTGTTGAATGATTTCACGATTTTGGTTTGGTTTTTGGTTTGGTTTGATTTTCGGCCAAGTATGTTTACACATACAAGGAAGTTGGGTCGAGTCAGTACTTGCTCTTAGAGGACAACGTCCCGGACAATATATAGACATTATACAAACAACATGTACAGATAACATATAAACAACATACATTAATCAGTTTTAAGAGGTAGTTGTGACCAGGTGTCTGCTTCCTCTCCTCTCAGTGAAGCCATCAAAGCCTCGCTGCTGGATGGAGGGCCGCCTGTTGGAGGGCAGTGACGTGAAGATGAGCTGTAAGTCATCCGACGGCTCTGACCCCATCCACTACAAGTGGGAGCGAGTGCTGGACAAAGGCAAGAGTGCTGGGAAGCTGCCGCCCCTGGCTCTAGTGGGTGAGTAGAGAATGTGTTACCATGACGCGAGTTGTGCAAGGAGCTGGTGTAGGCCTGCTAAGTTCCAAATGGCATGAGGAATGCTGGTATCACAGGGCAGATATATTTCATATGTGAATGTTAATCAATTAGTTGTTGTTTTTATGTATTGAAGTCATGTGTCACTTAAATTTGTCCAAATGACCAAGAGCAATTAAAAAGTAATAACTGCCATACACATCGTATTATTTAAAAAAAAAAAAAAAAAATCTTGTGAGCAATACTCTACTTAACATTCTACTCCTATACTACTACGATAAAGCAAAGATAGTTACGTTAACTTCCTTGACCAGCTATGACTATGTTTACGACTTAAAGGATGAATCATCAGCGAAACATAATTACGGGAATTGCTTCATCATCAGGCATGCCCAGAGCACAGTGTTGTGTTTGGGATTTCAGCGCCTATTTACTTGATGGTAGTAAGTGTATTAGTGACGAACATGCCGCAGCCAAAGGCTCGAAATTAACGGCCTCCATGAAACAACACCTGTTCACTCTAATTAGTTTTCATTGGACTATAAAACACGTTGCTGTCCGTCATTATTTATCACCCATGGCTTGGGTGTTAGTGGATTGGGCCGGGGTTGGGTGGGGGGTGGCGTTACGTTCCTGTCAGTGCCGGATGAGTAAACGACCCGGAGGATCGTTTAGGCGCATCGCTCTTACAGACAAACACTCGCGAGCACTCGAGTTCTCCGAGCGCTCTCTGTTCCCTCCTCAATCACGGATGGGGGAGGTGGTGATGCTCGGAGGACAGGCCCAGTGCTCGCGGACGCGCTGGAAAACATTTGCAGTTCGTCTCCTCTGCTCTCTTTTCCCCCAAGAGCCATGCATCAGAGTGACACATACGGCAGGCGCTCAACGACAGACAGTGCTCAGGCGAAATAGACCTGAATCAGGTGGGGGCTTGCCAGGCTGCTCCCCTCAGCCTCAGCCATCACCAAGAGCAGTCCTCATTTGACAGAATCACTTCCCACTCACCAGGGAAGGCAACACAATACCATGGAATTCGCTCCGAACCAATTACCATAGCTGTTGACGAATTCAAAAGGGTGTCTCATGAGGTGGATAAGAGGCAGGCAGCGGGTAGATTTTTTGTTGTGCTTTCCCAGGACTTTGAGTCAGAACGTGAAAATAAAGTGTAAACCTGGAAATGACTTAATTATAAGTTACGCTCAACACATGTAAAACTGCTGTCGCTAAACACAGGTAACACTGCTGTCGATAAACACATGTAACATTGCCATTAGTACCCCTGTACCCCAGGGGAGGCCTTTTCCTTCGTTAACAAACTGTGTTTTGCTTCCCCTGAAGATCTGAAGAACCCTGAAATCGTGACCCTCAGGAACCTGACTCAGGACAGCTCGGGCGTGTACCGCTGCACCGCCAGCAACGATGTTGGCGAGGAGAACTGCATCATCGAGGTCACCATGCAGTGTGAGTACGGGAGTTACAAACCTGTCTTATTAAGGGCTAAGATTCTCTCTCTGTCTCCCTCTGGGATCAGTCGCACGTCCTTTCATCCTAATAGTGGGTATTAGGGTACAGAGAGGGTCACAGTGATCTTGGATCAGTGCTTTAGAGCACTTCAGGGCAAGTGGAGCAGCCAGGACAGTGTGATGGATGAATGCAGTTTCCACCAAGCAGCGGAAAAATCTCATCACCCCCCCTCCCCTTCTCTCTTCCTCTCGCTCTCCTTTACTCTCTCTCCTTCTCTCTCGCGGTCTCCCCCTCCAACCCAACATCGGGGACTGAGTCCACTCAGAGGATGGCTATTGGTCATTGGTTTCACTCAAATAGCCATCTCTCAAAGTCCCCAGCTAATGGCTTTTGGGAGAGGTACTGTAGGAGAATTTAATGTTCGGAGTGTGGGGGAAAGGGATGCTGAGAGTTACATAAAGTGTAGCCGCCTGCCTGCCTGCCCGCCCGCCTGCTCGTGTTTTTGATTGTTTGAGTGAGCGCGGTGCCCCACACGCCTGCCTCCATCTACTACAAATTAAAATGAAAAAGGCCCCACACAGAATTACGTCCCAGTACAATCATAAACGATGTCTGCTCCCTACTGTTAGATTAAATTTCCCCTCTCTTCATTTTTTTATTACATACATTGTGTCATAACTCACAATAACCCAGAAATTGGCTACTGCTGTAGTGTTTTAACAGTTCAGCTAGAACCTCTAACAGGGGTCTCAATGGCCCGTTAACAAGCATGAAGTTAATAACGTGGTGATTATTCTGGCACTGAGGATGGGCATTGTGTTGTTATTTCTCGTAATCTCGGCCGTGGTCTTGTGTTGGTTGCAGTTGTGCGAGGCATTGGCGTGGTGGCCGGGGCGGTGGTGGGCATCTCCTTCGGCGTGCTGATCATCATCCTCATCGTCTGGCTGGTCTGCCGCAAGAAGGAGAAGAAGAAGTATGAGGAGGAGGAGACCCCCAATGAGATCAGGTGAGACTTTTCACTCGGCCACTTAACAGCTCTTACTGTGGCCCTCCATCACCTCCTTCTTTCTCTCTCTCTCTCTCTTTGTCATCCTCTCTTTCCCTTGATCTCTGTCTCACCTCTTTCTCTCGAACTCTTTCATCTAAAGGTTTCACCTGAATTCACCTAAAAGAGCACTTACGATTTATCTGTGTCTCAGTGGACGTGTGAATGTGTGCGTGTGTGTGTGTGTGTGTGTGTGTGTGTGTGCACTGTGCACCTCCATGTGTGAAATGGCTGCCACAAGGTCAGCTGCCCCCGATTGCTTCCCGATAATGCCCTCCTTCTCACAGCTTGTGCTCTGGCGCCACCGGCTCACGGCGAGGCTCAGGGGAGTGTGGGATAGCATCTGGAGGGCCAACGTTTATCAGGCCCCAGACCAGAGCCGAGGCAGCCACAGGCTCCATAATACATTTAGTCACCGAATCCCGACTCGTGTTAGCGCTTCCCGTGTTCCTTGTCACAGTTTCATGTCTGTGTGAATAATGCAGCTCAGTTGGGGATGACGGTGGTTTGAATAATGCAGGTAGCCAGGCGGGGCTGGGGAGGGGTGCTTTACACGTCAAGTTTCTGTTTATGTTGCGCGTCCACATCACTGGGGGGTAGATCCCGCCTGAGTGCTGAGCGCACCTGGATTTCGCAGAATTAAAGTGGGATTAAGCATCTCGTCTGTAGCGTCTGTTGTTTTGCAGCGCGAGAGCGCCTGTCGTTTACACAGTTGTGCGACAGAGAACTTAGACCTTCATAAATAACGAATCAGGCCCCGGCCTATGACGTCAGCTCTGAGGTTGTGCTACAGAAATGGCCACAAAATGTTCACTGGGTTGCAACTGTAGTGATATGAGTGAACAACGGTAGTGATATGAGTCCAGAAAATGTACAATATTCTTTGCATATATGTGAAGCTACACATAGATGTGTCTCTGAAAGTATGTGTGTGTGTGTGTGTGTGTGTGCATGAATCCTAACCTAAGTGTGCTCTGCAAGATTGTATTATTTTAATATTTCTCTACCTGTAAAATATCCCCATCTGTTTCAATTATTCATGCATCTCTGTGCTCTGTCCCCACCTGCTCTCTGTCTAACCTAGGGAGGATGCAGAGGCGCCCAAGGCTAAGCTGGTGAAGCCCAACTCACTGTCCTCCTCGCGCTCTGGCAGCTCTCGCTCTGGAGCCTCCTCCACCCAGTCCATGGTGCACAACAGCGCCACCCGCGGGGTCCCCCGCCCCCGTCCTCCAGCCATTGCCGCCCTCAAGGAGAATGGCCAGCCCACCAGCTTCCCCCAGTCGCCCCCCACCTACAACCAGGCGGTATCCAAGACCCCCGAGCCCCCGATCACCCCCAAGTTCAACTCCCGGAACATGCCTGGAGGATTGACGGTGCCCTCCGGGGTGATGGCCCCGGCTCAGAGCAAGGCCTTTCAGACTGTGTAAGGAGGACAAGCCCGTCACCTCGCAGCCATGGCAAACAGTGTAGCCCTCCATCCCAGGAAAGACAAAGACTCTTCTGAGGAAAAAAAAAAAGAAAAATTAAAGAATAAATGTAACCAAGATGAAGAAAAAAAATCTAAAGATGTAAGTGGGAAAAAAAAACCGAATCAATAATATAAAACGAGAAGTTTAAATGAATGCATACTTTAACAAGGGAAAATACAAAATGCTTGCCCCCTTCTGAATTATATATAAAAAAAAAAACTTGAGTCATTTCCATTCTCATCTCATCCCCCCCCCCCCCCCCCCCACTCCAGTCACTGCAAAGGCAGAACTTTTTTCATTTAAAAAGTTTTGGGTTTGTTGTTCTCTCTCGCTCTTCTTTTTTTTCGTCGTTTAAACTTTGAAGGCATGGTTATGTGATGAAGCAGAAAAGATCCCCCAAGTGGCGTTTATTTATTTATCGAATCAAAAGGAGCGGGAGTCAAGCGCAGGTCTACTGCATAAAGCGAGGTGGGGGTGGTGTGTGTGTGTGCGTATGCGGGGGGTTGTAGGGGGAGGAGGTTGAGGAGATGTAGAAACGACAGCCATCGCCCCCGGAAGGAGCTGCGAGAAGAGAAAAGGAGAGGAGCAGAGAGAAAGAATCTGCACTTTCTGCTCAGATCAGCCAAGCAGCCGAGCCAATCCCACAATCCCTGGCAATGACCTAACCCTCATCCCAGCATACATACTGACCCATATGACTCTCCATTGGACACCCCAGATCCATTTTGTTTTTTTCGAGTTGAGGAATGAAACCTTCCACCTGAGACTTTGGCATGTACTTGAGAAAAGTTGCAAGTCCTCTGTGGTGTTTCAACAGACATTCGGCCCAAATACACTGCTGATTGCGCAGTTACGGGACAGTTTCCAAACGTTTAACCCCTGGATAGACACATTATATTTTGTTTGAATTGCAGGTTGAAGTGTTTTGGGGAGAGAAAAAAGGGATTCATTTATTTAGACGCCTGAGGGATGCTTTATTTTTATTTTTCTGCAGACCATGTTTGTTGAGATGATTGAATGAAGAAGTGTCCAAACCGTTTGTGATGCTTCACGGTTTACTTACATAGCTTTATTTTTTCGTTCATTTTTCAATGGTACTTCAACCAAAATCTGACTGATATGCTATGAATGTGTGTAACTAAGATGGACATTATATATTTTCTGTTTCTTGTTTTTTGGTTTATCTTTTGAAAATATATACATATGTAAAGGTAATCCATGACAGTGTTAAGGCACAAAACGACCTTGAATATTAATCTCACAATAATGTGGATGACTGAATGCGTAGCGGGGGAGTTATGTACAGTGCAATCCGTGTGCACCTTGGTACTCTCATAGGGGAGCCCATGATAATGGGCCACCTCAAGATGGCTGTCTGGTTGTCAGGACGACTCCTCTCTTCATTGGCCAGGCCCTGGCACAGAGTCTTTTCCTCTGTCCCTGATGATCCCTAGTAAGACCTTGCACAGTGCAGATAGGAGACGGAAAGTATTTTGAGAGAGACAGAGAGGGAAAAAAAGACAAGGCAGAAGGACGAGTAGCCGATTTTTGTGTGCCTTTGCATCCTTCCACCCAACACCCAACCCCCTAGACTGTCCCTTTTGGTTATTTCATTTTCTGTCCTTATCAGGGGGTACACAAACAGATGCGGAAGGTACGGCTCTGGCCAAAAGGGTCTGTCTCTCTCAAGCGTGGACATCGAATAAGTACATCAAACAAGTCAAGCCAGTGCTGTGACTGCCTCTGCCTGGTCAAGCAGAACAGAGAGATAGAGAGAGGTGGAGGAAGAGAGGGCGGGTCTTCCTTTCAGTGAAACAGTCATCTAAAACACATGAATAATGTACATTCTGTAGTCATAATGCTGTTTTATATTGTACATACAGATAGATATACGCACAGGGTGTCCTTTTAATTTAATCGAAGCAGAGGGCAAACGAATCAACAGCGAGAAAAGTCTTCTGTAAAATAAAGGGAAGTGTAGACAGATACGCCCTCTGATTCTGCGAGTTCATTTCTTAGGGTTGTTATTAGTGATGTCATCATGGCTACCCTCATATTAGTAACTTATTAAGTGAACAACCAATAACAAAACAGTGAATTGACCAATCAGAAGAGGTTTTATTTGAAATGCAACGCTTTGACTTGAGATACGTGGGTTTTTCTTTTTTGTTATTGTTCATCAGCTGTATTTGACTTTATATGCCTTTTTGAAAACAATTTTGTTTCACCAGCAGCAATCTTCACAAGTGACTGTGCTGTGTGTATGTGTGTGTGTGTGTGTGTGTGTGTGTGCATGTGTGTGCGTGTGTGTGTAGGGCGGAGCTTTCCATAACTCATACACAGCCTACTCTGTGGAAACCGATCGCATGCATTCCAGTCTGTGGTGGTGTGTTTCAATATAGCAGTGCTCTGTTCTTTCCATGATTTAACTGTCTCCCACAGCTACAGTCTGTAATTGTGTAACTTAACTTCCCGGCAGACACACACTCTCATTCACACATGCATGCATACTCACTCTTCTCTCTCTCTCTCTCTCTTTCTCTCTCTCTCTCTCAATCTCTCTTTTACTCTTTCTCTGCACTTTTTTCTCACTCCCACCACAAACATAAACATGCACTCCCCATTCCTGACAGGCGTCAGCCCTGTTGGTCCCCTTTTACTCCAGAGTAAATGTGATGGATGGAATGTCGTGGAGGTTTAAGAGTGAGTGATAGTCGCCGTCTCCTGTCTGGAGCACAAAGGAGGCCCCTGTCCTGGACAGAGCCCCGGAGACGAGCCCCACCGCAGCCCCGCCGTCCAAACAAGGGGAACCTGTATAAACAGGAGAGCGAAGGAGTGACAGGAGGAGTGGAGTGTGTGTGCACTCAGTCCGAGTTAAGGGCGCACCACGCCAGGCCAGCTCTCTCAGGCGAGTGGGGGCCACTGGTGCCTGTCTGAGAGAGAGAAAGTGTGAAAGAATGCTCGTCTTTCACCCTTCTTTTATGCCCCCTCTTCCCCTCCCCTTCTGTCCTTCGACGAGCTCGTTGAGCGTCTTCAGGCAAGCAGCAGTCTCAGGTGGCATATTCACTCGTTTATGAGCCCTCGATAGCTTCTTTGCCCATCTGCAGCAGGCACCCCAGTGCAGTTTTTCACACAATTAATCTTTAGGGGGGTGGGATTTTGTCAGAGCACCGTGGAGATTTCAAAAGTGATGTTTTTTCAACCTCTTGTCTACTTTCCTCTTTACTGCTGCCAGTGTTTCAAGTGGTACTTTGCATCACTTCAAAGACGTCTTCTTACGAATACAAAACAACAAAAACAGAAAGCTGCTGAAGTTCTTTGTATGATCTACAGTATGTTTGAAAAGAAAAAAAAAATCTTATGTAGTCACATTATTCTTTGGGAATTGTTTTTGTTGGCCATCGCATTCTGGTACGGTTTTAATGATTCCGGATTGAATCCTCTGCCTCTATGGAAAGACGAATGTGTATTATATGAAAAGAGTGTTGGGAATGGGAATGCCCTTCCAGCAGTTAAGCAGTGATTGCTGCATGTCTACAGTGATTGAGCAGACATTGGGAATGCTTTGCTTTGGTGTTTATACCTGTATTCTGCTAAAACCCCTATAACTGTAAATATATTATGGGCAGTTGTTGCAATCATAGTTTATTTCTTCACTTTCATTTTTTTCTCATCGCGCTCAAACTGTATGATTCTAGGTACCGTGCTATGTTAAGTTCTGAGGACTTGTTTTTTGTTTAAATTGTTTGTTTTTTGGTCAAACCCATATGGAGATTTGGATGGAGAATCTACCTTTCAAAGTAAATTAAAGGGAAACAAACTACCATTTATTTTTTAAATTGCGTTCTCTTTTCTTTTACTTCGGTCACCATTACTTCCCTTTTTGTTTTTGTAACCTGTATGTTTGTTTGAAGAAAATCCATTCATGTAAATATGTCATTCACAAGTACAAAATGTATATTTTTACGGATTCTGAGTTATTACGACTTCATTTGCAAATAAAATATCCAATGACAAGTTATCTGGCATGGCACAATGTTTCATTCAGCTGCACAAATGCTGATTCAGGATCTGTACAACATCTGGTGTGACAGCTGATTTGGTATAGTAATTTCTATACTAGTAATTCAGATATTTTGCTGTGAAATTCTCATCATAGCTTAAAAAACATACATTGCTGAATTTTATATTTCAGAAAGAGGCTACTGCTTGACACTAAAGATTTCATGTTGGGTAATTTACAGTTTATTAAGCCTTTTTAATTTTAAACAGTAACTATTATATTATTCAGAACTATTAACTATTCATAACTGTCATTTGTCGTATATAATAGTGTTATGGAATAGTCTTGACAATTGTTATTGATATTCCTGTCTCTGCTCATGACTACAGTATTTCCGAAATGTCACATACAAAAGAGATGATGCAATCACTACTTAATTTAATATTATCATTTACATGAACAAGTTGAATATTTAAAGTGCTGTTCGATTCCTATGATGTACTACATAAACATATTAGAATGAACAGATTCATCAAATGCAAATACAAAAGTTTTCTTCCAGCATCTGTACCTCGTGGCTACCCTGACAGTAATCTGAGGGGGAAAGAAAAAGGAGGAACACATTATTTAGTAAAACACCTTTGGACTTTTAGAAATACCTTGTCCTTCCCTTGAAAAGAAAAATCAATAACACACTGGACTTGCCTCAGAGTGCAGACAGAAACAAAAATAAAAAAAACAAGCTAAATGCTGGAGTCTGCTTTAAAGGGCTGCATGCACTAAAACAAATGCCAGGATACAGTAGCGTTGAATCAAACAGAATCTCTTTATTATAGCCAGTCCTATGAGCTAACTAACTCAGCAGTGTATTTGGAACAGAGTCCGTGTTTCCTTTCTTGAAATAAATTCATCAAAGGTATTATGAAGATAAATTCTGCTAGGAAATTGAGTGCATGGGTTGTCTTTGTTTCTGCCGTACGTAGGTTATAAAAGTGTGCCCCCTAGTGTTAGATATCCCTGTGAAATGAAAAAAAAGAGATCACTATCCAATCGCTTGTCACATTTAATTGCAAACTTAACTAATTCATTGATAAGTTTGTTCAAGTGTGAGATATTAGTGATATGGAAGTTTAAGAGATAGTGTTTTGTGTATTACACATGCAATTGATCTGCACTTGTAGAATGTTGTTCCTTCACCAAAGAATGAAACTACTGTCTTAAAGGTACACAAGATTGTATGCACCACTGAATGGAAATGTTCATTTTGACTGTCTATTTATCACACTCTCTCTTTATAGTGGATCATATTTTTTGACAAAACAAAACTGAAAGTCATTTAAAACTAAACAGAATTTCCAGTTAAAAAATACCTCTGATCCTATGAAGTAAGAATGGAAAGATAGCATTTCCAATATTTTCATGCAAGATGACATTTCCCTGTATTCTGTTGCATCCTGTGCAACTTAATTCTTTGTTTGCTGTCTCCTATGTATTTGTTTACGCTCATTAGAGCCTCCAAATTGTGAACAAATGCAATAAAATCCCTTGATCCAAAACAGATTCACACACATTTTGGTAAGGCTGTCCTTTCATGATGCCGTCTGAGATATACCATGTAATACAATCAAGTAGTTTTATTATGTGACAGCAAAAACTACATGTTTACCCTGTAGGTGACTTCAAGCTTTAGGGTGGTACAACGATAGGTTATCTTAAATAGCCAAACCGTTCCTGAAATTATTCATAGGTGAAACTCGTCTGATTTGCATTGAGGCTTTCCTCATAGTAGTATTCAATCCTGGTAGGCCTGTTACAGAACTATAACCCTGTACAAGAAAAGCTTAATTAACCCTGGCAACTAAAACAAATAACAAGAAGAAAATTAACGACCTAGGACTATACAGAGTTGACTGATTAAGTGCAAACATTCATTCTTCCATCTAGCACAAAAAGTGGTCTTGACTGCACACTTCCAACCTTTTGCTGTCTTTTGTACTGATTCTCAGTGGATAATGAACAGTGCACCGTGACCCACATTTAAAAGTAGATTTCACTGTCTGACGACCACACTAATTACGGAGCCACCATAAAGTCAAACGGAGAGGTTAATAGGATGCTATTTTTAACAGGCACTTGGCATTATCCACTTTAAAATACACATGGAGACTTCAGACATTATTCCACTTGGTAGGTGCTCAATTGCCTCAGATTTACATCCTAGCTTTCTTATTAGAGCTGCAGTGCCTTCGCAGAAAAGCAGCTCTGGAGAAAGAGCACATAAGGAGTTTTTATCTTTATTTTTGTTACAGGAAAATGCTATCATTGCTCAGACAATGATATTTTCAAGACAACATCCCATATACAGAGTAATTTTGGATGACCTTTTGCCAAGGCTACACCATAATAATGCTAGTTCTTTAGCTTTTGTTGCCAAACATGCCTTCAACAATGATGTAATGCTAGAGTGGCATCTGGAAGATGGATCTTCTCACCATTTCTTCGGAATTATTACTGTAGTTTTAGAAGCATCTTCATTTCGGTGTGAAAGGTTAGGCCTACATACTG
This sequence comes from Clupea harengus, assembly GCF_900700415.2. Classification (NCBI taxonomy): domain Eukaryota; kingdom Metazoa; phylum Chordata; class Actinopteri; order Clupeiformes; family Clupeidae; genus Clupea; species Clupea harengus. The sequence goes on along the minus strand of NC_045160.1, from coordinate 13,437,845 downwards.
CAAATTTAAAGGGTGGTCATACCTATTACCTAAGGAGACATATAGAAAATAATACATTTTATTGTCATTATAGTTTATGACCATTATTTAGCTGTAAGAGAAGCTGGTCTAAAAGGGTAATAGTTGTATAGAGATGGTAGCCAGGGACTAACACCAATATTAACCTTATGTTAAGGAGGCATATGTTCTAGGTTCATTAAAAAAAGTAATGGAGACAGAGTCCCCAACAGGCTTGTCTGGCCATGTCACTTTCACAGTTATGACAGTGTCAGACATATCCTGTAGCAGGTTACAGGCAGTTTTATTATTATAGTTTGCTTGATTGTCAAACTATTTCTAGTTGTTGATGGTTCTATCTGAGAACAATGCTGACAGCAACATATGAAACCTGCAATATGGAATAGACAGACAGGTGCACTTTATTAAGAGAGGGGCCAGAAGATTTGTAATTCTGATTAACTTTTGGACTATACCAGTTTTGACAAATGACTTACACAGAAGTAACATAATAGTTTTCCTTTGAAGGACGACTGGAAGTAATGAAAAATAGAATAGCCTTACCTGAATTTATTTAGCTAGTTTAAAATGATGTACAATAACACATCACGCTCTCTTGCAGTGTTTGTATACATTGTGAAGCCTATATGATACATATGGTAATTTCCACACAGATGCAACAAAGGTCTCGCGCATGCTCTGCGTCTCGTGTCTGACATCTCCTTAATTTCATCCAGGACCGTTGTGCACGCGCACCTCTGTTATCCCCCCACCCCAGCCCAGCCCAGCCCAGCCCAGCCCATACAAGCCACCCCCGACAGGAAAGCAGCCGAAGAGAGACGTAGCCTACCGTTACACCTGCAAAACGGCAGGCTACTTAGAATGTGTCTATTCGATTTGATCATTAAATGGGATGCGTACAAACGGGACACGGAGTACGCGTCCATATGCCAAATTAATGAAAACCTTCAAATGTCAGAAGGACTTCAACTTCGCACAGGTAAACATACCGTCCCCACGTAGCTACTGAACTGAATTTTGGTTGAGGGGTGTCCACGCGTGTGCCGTAGGGATGGCTTTTGGACATCTCATCCCACAGCTCAAACTGGAGGAGCCAGCGGAAGACAGTCTGCTGAAGAGTCATTCATTTCGACCTTTCCAACATCTGCAGCACCAGCTTGGAAAAGCGAGCTCCCCGGCAAATGTCAGAAAGCAACATTCGTAAGTCTAGCTCACTCTTTTTGGTCTGACGCTGTCGTGAAAAAAGAGGGAAAGAAAAGGACAGTTAGCCTATTGGGCTACTATAAATAGTACGCTGTTCCTCACAGTCTCACCTTATTTAACCACACCACCAGTTGTTGGACATGCCATCTAAATAAAAATATAAATAAACAAGTAATAAGGTATGCAACCAACAAAACAAATATGTATTCCCCCCATTTGCTTTTGTGGAGTTAGCCGAAACTTTTGTGGAAGTAATTTTGCCGCAAGTTTTAGATTGTTGTCTAAGCAAATTATTCTGCCTGAGATAAAAGGCTATTAAAATGTTTCTGTGGATGATCAACAGAAACCATTTATCATAATTATTCTAATTTTGTTTTGATAACTGATCTGTTAGCTGATAAGTCATGTAACATATTTCTGGGGGCTACTGAATGTAGCACCTCTAATCAGATTAACCATAGGTACACTTCTAGTAAACACACTCACATCACGTATTCCTCTAAATGGTTTAGATCTCTCCTCAAACAGACTAATTCCATCACCCTGATGTCCAGTCTCCAAAAGCACATTTAGGGATTGATCTAGCACCAAGGCACACATGTATGATCTGTTTTTAAAATGGCCCCCTTTGCTGACAGGCGCTCTGGGATAGTGATCTTTTTATTCAGGTCTTGACACTGGATTTGATCCTACATTATAATTGGAAGTGGCATTCATTCTAATTGAATATGTGATATAGTCGCCTGCCTACAGAAAAGCAATAACTTGAAAGCTCTCCTCTCCTCTCCTCCCCTCCCCTCCCCTCCCTGTTCCCCAACCCAATACAACACAAATGGATCCATTCATCTGACAGTAAATCTCTTGGGCGTTCGAATCTGCAGAAGCCATGTTTGAGTTCATAAAGGCTTTCTGCACTCTCTCAGTGGGTTACACACCTCATATTCAGCAGACCTTTTCTTATCTTGCTTGCATTTCTGCAGCAAGTGTCTGGGGATGGGCCTTAACTGAAGGTCATTGCAAAGTCACGAATCCCAGTCTACATTCAGCTTGTCCCCGTTTCCCTGGTGTCAGTGGCATTCAGATCACATTTTAATATGAGAGACATTTCTATGTCCAGAGGTGTAGCACACTGAAAACAGTAGTGTGATATTTCAGACCGCAGTTCATTTCCCCAGCTGCAGTGTTATTTGGCAATGGTGCGTAACATCCACTGATGGCGTATTTTAGAGCCCCTTTTAAATGATTGCTGCTTTTACTCAAACTCTCTTAATTACTTTAAACAGCCTGAGTGCTGGTGGGTTTAAATGTGCTGTGAATGCTTTTACTCCTGCGGCGCCTGGGAGTGCTGCATTAGAGGGCTCTTACTCAGCTCAGCCGACAACAGCTCACTTAGCCTCAGTGCAGGAAAAAAGAGTTGAAGAGTCTGACCAAAAGACTAACTCAGCGACAGCAGACAGGCAACAAAGCAAAGAAACAATTTTATCTGAGCGAGGGGTGTGGGCATTTGCTAAACTCGGGACACACCTTTGGTCACTCACTTTCAGGGAAGGGAACAAAGCATATGATTAGAGCATAGTGTGTTGTGTACTTTAAATCTCCCTTAGGGTCATGGAAGCCTCTAAAATGACATGGCATCTTCAGACATTCATGGTTATAAGCTAAGTTAGTAGCAGCACTCCACCAGACCATAATAATAATAATAATAATAATAATACAATTTACTAACAGGAACTTGGGTCTGATTTTGTGAATATCTCCTCATATGTGGTATGCCTCACTCACTTGCCACCAAAACCCCCACATTTGGTTCTAAAAGTGTGTCTTTGTGAGTCTGGCCTGTGATTGCCAGAGCATAATTATCCTTGTGTCGGATCAATGACAGTGTTTGGGCTCTAAAGCGAGGGAGGTGCAGGGGATGTTAACTGTGTGGGAGTGAGAAGGGCTTGACTTAAGACTGCAATTATGCTGAACTGAAACCATGGCTAACCCTTCATGCTTAGGCCTGAAATGGACTGCACAGTATATGTGTGACCTTCTTAGTAAGTGTGACAGATTGTAATACCTGGTCAGCTGCTGGCATCAGTGAACAGATTTATGGCCTTTTAGGGAATATCAGTCACATACACCAGGGACCAGATGAAGGTCAGTGTGTGTGTCTGTCTCCTTTCATAGTGTGGATCATATACTTCAGAGATTCAGCTATCTCTCAAATAAAACCATATATAGAGTGGGCATTTGCATTTGTGTGTGGGGGTAGGGTTTGAGAGTGTGACTGTGGTGCATGCATGGGTAGGGGAGAGAGCGAGAGAGTCTGGAAGATTTCCCAAGTTTGCATGTATAGTAGCTCATGTTAAAAAATATTCTCTTGAGTGTTAGTGCACTGAGGATATATGTGCTGAGGGTTTGATGTGCATTGGGGCAGGAAAAAGCAAACTGCCTGGTTTGTGAACATATTTAGTTGACCAATTACTTTTTTTCTGTTTCAAGCTATGTGATTGGGGATTCATTTTTAATATGGGCCAGAGAGAGCCTACCTTCTAGTGTGTGTGTGTGTGTGTGTGTGTGTGTGTGTGTGTGTGTGTGTGTGTGTGTGTGTGTGTGTGTGTGTGTGTGTGTGTGTGTGTGTGTGTGTGTGTGTGTGTGCGGCGGAGTCACCCTGCCGAAGGCTTAGAGATGTGAAGGACACTACTGAACAGTGCGATATGGCAGGGAAAGAGACTGGCAAGCCTCGAATGTCCTCAGTATTCATGAAAGCAGCCACGTCCCCAGATAATTTCTAATCCCAGCCAATCGTATTAATCCTCCTTTGTGCACACTGTGATGCTGTAGTCCATGCAGCTGAGGACTAAGAGTCGTTTTTCTCACACAGTCGTCACTTCTTAGTCTTTGAATTTTTTTTGCTGTTGACCTCATTTTGAGCCTGACCCTTATTTTTCTTTACTTAGGCGGTTAACTTACTTAATTCATTTCCTTGGCAAAGGGATTGTGTTAGGACAGGACTAACATAATCTTCACTTTCTGTTTGGTGTTCAATAGTTATCGCAGAGTGACAGACTGGCATAAATCCTGCTGTGTGTAAACGGGAACAGTTGGAATAACGGCCCCGCATGGAGCGCTGGACAGTCTTATTGTGAATGTGTGTGTGTGTGTGTGTGTGTGTGTGTGTGTGTGTGTGTGTGTGTGTGTGTGTTTGTGTTTGTTCTAAAGCGAGAGAGGGAAAGTAATTGAGAAAAATAGAAAGGGGGCACCATATTCATTATTACTAGACTAAAAGTCGGTCTGTCCATTTATCTGTGTGTTTGTGTGTTTTTCATATAATCAGCCAATCATGGCTTGGATATTCAGTCTGTTTTAAGGTCTTAAAGACATTGTTACGGGGTACATTTATGGTAGAGGTAATGTTTTCTCCCAGTCCCTACTCCAGCACTGCTCCTCCCCAGTCTACTGCTGATGGAAATAATATCATGGTGCACCAGAAACCTGCTGTCAGATACCCACTGGCCTTAGGCATGAGTCAGTCCATCATTTCCACCGTGTCCGTGGTTCTCCCTGGTCTAATATAAAACCTGCCCCTGTAGTTCTCTGATCCATCAAACTCATGTTATTTAAAGATAAGATGGAGGTAGTCGAAGAGTTTTTTTTAGGTGATTGGTTGGCTGTTTTAGAGAATACTTACATGTGCCATCTCTCCATTTATAATAATTTTTTGCAATATTCATTCATCTGATTCATTATTTAAGATATCAATGAAATATTTATGAGTTAAAGCTCTTCTACAGGAGATGTGATCAGTAGTGTTAGAGAAGTGATGTGAAGTCTATTGTGCTTGATGTGTGCCCGTGGAATCTTACCTCATTGAATGGACTTATAATTAGGATTAGGATTGTTTGCTTGAAATTGCTTGTATATGTTGTATTCTTAATTATCATATTGTTTAAGACAGTGTGGTTTCAACCCACCACTTCTTTGAAAATCGGGATTTAACAGCCAGATTGAGCATAGTACAGGTTTACAGGTGTTACAAATGACTGGATATAGTCAGCACTGGACGCTATATTTAATGAATTCACTACAAGATATTAGTTTATTGTCACAGTTTAAAGATAACAAACAAATTAATTCTTAAATTTCAGAGTGAAATTTGAATAGATTGTGACTTAATAAATGTCACCAATTGGTGCTTCAAGTGGCATTACCGTTTTTAGCTCTGGTCTGTTATCAGCCAGTTGTCATTTGACAGGCTAGTCCTGCTAAACAGAAAATGCTGAAACGCGGCCATATGGCAGGCTTCAAGTTACAGGGCTTCAGGTCTGTATGAATAAACAATTATGATAATGCCGACACACTTACAGTCAATTATCATTGAATCTTTCGGGCAGACCCTGTTTTGATTGCTGCATATTTGATCTGCACCTGGAACACATGTTCTGTCGTGTAATCCTGGCAGACAGGAGGGGTGCAGCTGTCAGGTGTGTTTGCTTGTCAGAAATGTGTCACGGACGTCTCCCTTAGAAGAGAATCAGCTGTGGGCCCCAGGTTACAATGCAATCATTATCTGCCAATATCACAGGACATTCTGTACCTCATAATCCTTGCCTTGCAATATCACACCACTTTTTGTATCCATAATCGTTATCTTGCAATATCATATCACTTTGATGTCGGCAGCAAAAACTCCTTGGTCTTGTTGCTGAGGTGTTAGCGATTACCCTTCAAGTTTTATCACCTAACCATGATGCTCTGCACAAATGCTGTGACTTCACCTCCATTGAAATGAAATAGTTGTTGTTAGTCTGAGGTCATCCCCTTAACAGTGAAGCATGTGTGAGCAGTGAAGTGTAGCCTTCGTGGTTCCATTGTGGCTTTACTGGAACATGTCGACTGGTCTCTGAGATGTGGGATGTGTGCACTGACTGCAGTCACCCCTGCATGCATGCTGGGGGACATTCACTCACTCGCTCAGAAGACTTAGGAAAGACACAATGGCTGAATGACAGATGAGGTATGTGAACGCTGTGTGGTGAGTGTGGTAGATTCTTGGTGTGTGGTAGGTTCTTTAATCACAAGAGAACCACAAGGAATTATAATATATAACACAAAACCCACATTGCAGTAAAAATAGTACTACTGCTTTGAAGAGATGTTCTTAACCCACCCCAGAACGTATTCCCTGTGTAGACCTGTGAATGCTATAACTGGTGGCGTTCCAGTATGTATTTTACCTTGACCTTGACCAGCAGGCTTTGAATGGTGTCCAGTCCAGTCATAAGGTTCATCCTCATCATATGCAGTGTACTTAATCCTTAGCTGCTCCCTGCCTGTCACTTACAGGTTAGGCCCCTGTGAGCTTTCCTTTTCCCACATTGAAGCATGTGCTGCCATCAGCTAATTCTTCCTGCCAAAAGGCAAAGATTTGTGGGAAATGTAGTGCTAAAGGGAATATGATGCTATTATTACAGAGAGAGAATTTTTCCAAGGTGGAATGTAATCAGTGTCATGGTCATGCCTGACTTTCACCACTTTCTCCTCTGTCCCCCGTGCAGATGTGTGGAACATTTGACAATGAGTAACTGTGGCTCAATAGAATAAGAAGTAAGGATGTCTGATTTATATTCATGAGTTTGTCCTTTTTTTTCACATCTCCATCCTGCCAAAAATCTGACAGCGGATGATAGTTGGGATGATAGAATGTCCTCCCGAAGCAATGGAAACAATATACTCTCATCACCATGTGCAAGATGGAGAACATAATGATTCAAGAACCACACTTTATACTTTCCTCTATCTGATTAACCCATTCTCTGTCCCATCTTTACTTAGCTCTCTGTCTCTCTATTGGTGTCATACTTTTGATTGACTTACAGTACCTAAAACCACAGATGGGTTGAGAAAGACATGGTAATTATAATTGATGTGTTCTTGACTGTCCTTTACCATGGCAATCACAGAAGGCATCTCTCTCTCTCTCTCTCTCTATCTATCTATCTATCTCTCTGCTTGTTCTCCCTTGGTCCTTGAGTGCTGATCAGATAACGAGGGGGGTGCATCAGAGCCTGTGAGGCTTGTCTAAATGAGCCTGGTGCTGGCCGGCTTTGGGGAGCACATTTATATTTATTGTCCCTGTGAAATCTCGCATGCCAGCTCACACTGATTGTCATTCGCAGACACCATCTTCAAAGCCATGTGACACATTTTAAAACTGATATGCTTTCAGAGAGAGAGGGCGGGAGAGATAGAGAGAGAGGGAGAGAAAATGTGAATGTATGAGAGCATGTGTGTGCGTAAGAGAGAGTGAGATAGAGTTGGAATATTTCCCTCCCCTGGGAAAATGTTTTAATTCTGGCAGCTAAATGCACAATTTTGAGACATAAACAGTAATGCTAAAGACAGCCCATGGCATACAGGTTCCGTCATCTGTTCGACACCTCAATACTACCCTATCAATTACACCACACTGCTTGTCTACATGAAAACACTTTTATGCTAAGTCACACTGACACGGGACATGGACATCCCTATAGGTCACCCATAAACACGTGTGTTGATAATGGAGAAAACATTTATGAGGTCTTTATAGACAGAAATTACATTTCATGTGAACATCATACTGTTTGAATATCAGAAAACACAATGTCAGCCTTTATTTGGTAAACCGAGGATTAGATAGGCCTATAAAGAGTGCTGTCTGGAGATCGATTTAAAACTGGGAGAAATTACAGAGACTAAACGATGCTCATCATTCCATTCTCTTTTATCTTGCTCTTGCCCAGATGGTCAGCATCATGAGATAACTCATCCTCCAGCTCCTCTAAACTCGCCTGCACCTCATTGCCTTCATCCTTTTTCTGTTTGAAAAAGCTTCTTATATGCATAGCCTTCAAGTCTTACCTTAGTGAATTGGCTAGCAAGCTACCACTACATGCCAACAATGACAATGACTCTCGTGCTCACACAAAATGCGCTTTTGCCAAGTAGTGTGAAGTAGATCTGCTTGAATGACACACAGAGGACCCAAAACATACTTGCGTTTCTGATCAGCGTTATCATATTATTTTAGAGGGCTTTAATGCATTATCGTAAAGACGGATTAATAGATCCAGGGCTATTTTTTTTGTTTGACTATTTTTGTTCAAAAGAAAAAGTTGAGATCCAGGGCTATTCATAAAACATTCGGTGCTCATGGTTTGAATGAGACAGAGAGAGAGAGAGAGAGAGAGAAAGAAAGAAAGAAAGAAAGAAAGAAAGAGCGGAGAGAGAGAGATCGTCCTTTGGCAAGAGGAAACGAGTGTGAAAAATGAAGGCAGTGGATTACCTTTTTTTTATTTCCTGGGCAGTGTCTCAGTAAGGGATTTAGGGAAGGAGTGAGGGAGTCCAGGTTCTTGGATATTCTTCTTCATCTGGCCTCATGCCCTGCTGCTGGAGCCGCTGGCACCATCGTGAATACAGAAGTTTGTTGTCTTCAGTCTGAAGGACAGTCTGATTCCACCAACACTTCATGTAATCTATCTCTGTGAATGTTAGAAATTTCATAAAGCAGTGTTGAATCTGTCTGTCTGTGAGTGTGTGTGAGTGGGTGTATGGGTGTGTGTTTGTTCATGTGTTTGTGTGTGTGTGTGTGTGTGTTTGTGTGTGTTTGTATTCTATAGTACGGGTCTGAGCGGCGCTGGACTGACAGATATCAGATAAGTGGAAGTCAGGCCGATAAGGACTCAGCCCCCCTGATTGACAGACTCTTCTCCTCGCTCTGCGCTGGTGTGATAAGAATTTCAAAATGGAGCGCTGTGCAGCACACACTCACGCACACACACACAGCTGACCCCCTACTGCTCCCCTCTCATCTGCATCAGCTGGTCCAGTCCACCAGCATCACTGCAGAACCACAAGGGATTGACAACACATGCCTGCAAGCAGGGAGGCTTTTCAGGCAGGGAATGTAGAGTTCTCTCTCTCTCTCTCTCTGACTGCAAGCCATTTCACCTCATGTGTGAGTCTCTGTCTTGCCCTGGGCAAAGATGGAAATAGTTCAGAGTGAAAACCTCACATTGTCCTGCAGAAGCACTACTCTACTCAACCCAAGAATCAACAATATCACTCATATCCTCATTTTCTTACCTAACTATTGGTTATCCAACTGTCAAAATGTCACTGATTGTCTTACAACTGGGTGTTATTTTTTTAATGCAAAGTTTGTTGCCCTCCTGTTGTCCTTGGGTCCAAAATGACCCCTTCTATTTCCATATTCATGCACAAGCAGGGCACCACCAGAGTGTATGTATGATGTTGTAGTTCTTTTTTGGTCTCTGACAGTGATAAAATCAGCTGCAGATCCATTGGAAGTAAATACACAACTCATTTACCAGCTACTAATCAAAGGGCCATTTTCTTCTCAATACTTGTTATCTTCTGTCTGACTACACACCCATGTCATTACAATAAACTGAGTTCCAGTGTTTTACAGTGTATCATTCTGCCCACACCAAAACACACACAGAGACCCAAATACACCCCAAATAACAAATATGGCCACTGCATAGCACTTGAACAACAACCAGTCACTTGAATCATTCTCAATGAGGGACAGGTGTTTGACAATAGTAACAATGCATGTTTTAGTATTAGTTTTTTGTTGTATCTAATCCTGTTGAGGGTAGAAATGTTTTTGGGAGGCTGTGATCTAAAGTCTTCTGGCTAATACGGAGAGGAGTAGCTGAGTTTTATGCTGACACAAAATCAGTTTTAAAGAGAAACTAGACTAATTTGTAGTGCGGTGGTAATGTAATGTGGTTTAGTTAATCGGACAATTCCTTTTTTCCTGTTTTTCAGTGTATAAGACACTCACAGACACTAATGTCTGACCAAACAGAAGTAATATGTATTGTGAGAACTCAAATTCACCCAAGTAGTCCATGTGATGACACCTAAAAAAGGTTGGGTAGTTAATAAGTGTGGTATCATTTCAGTCCAGACACACGTTGCCAGGGTCTTCTGCTAGGCACGTATGTTTTAAACATTGTGTTCATAGGCCTGCTACTCAATTCCCTCAGGGCTCAACTGTCCCCAATGGCATCCCTCTCTGCAACATCAGCAAAAACAAAAACATAAAAACAACAATACAAATGCAATTCACACAACCATGTACACAAACTGATGTTAGACCAGTAAACAGCACTAAGTGCTATGTGCAGGGCCACTCTTATAGTATGGTACGGATTCACTGTTAATTAAACTGATGCTGTATATCGTAACTGTAGTTTACAGTACTGCACAGTGAGTCAGAGTAATACTAGTTGATTTGGGCTCAGTGGTAATCACAGTGGCAGTTTTAGTGTTATGTATTTACTACTACAAACATTTTAAATACCTTTCCCAAATTAGCCATAACATTTCGAAGTAATAACCCTCTGTACATATTTCCCACTTTAAAGTTAAGTTCTGTCTGTTCCTGCAGATGTGAACTCCTTTCATTTTCTCTGTTTTTGTACAATGACACAAGCTGTGTTCCTCCTGGAAAAATACATCCATTAATGGCTTTAAATGGCAACCTTGCAATGACTTTTGCAAGTATACGTTTATTCAACAGCAGTAGTGTTTACGTGTTTAGATAAGTATTTTAATTTTAATTTTAAATGTTGAAGTGCTAGTTGTATATATTGTGCGCATATATTTGTAATCTTTTGACTGCACATTTGAGGACTAATGCCCAGACAGAGTGCTACTGGCCCACCCGAGATGTTAATGTAGTGACAGCTGTGTGAGAGAGCTGTTGCAGGTGACAGCAGCCGGCTGCAGTGTTGTGGTCTGTGGCTGGTGTCTCCCTCAGGCTCTGTGTGTTCTCCTGAGGCACCTGTAAGAGAACAGGCCGGCTCCTGGAGGGCAAGTGCACAGTCAGCTCTAAGATGTCCAGGGGCCCCACAGCTCACCACTAATGAGGCATTATGGGGGAAATGGATTTACAATAAACAGTCCCCTTTTTTTGTCACCGTTAAAAAATGTGAGCATAACAATATATTATAAGACCAAATTATCATTATCATTATCATTCCAAATTACTTTTTTGCTACCAATTTGTGTTCAGTTGAGCTAGGTTATTCAGGCCATGTATGTACTTAATTATTTAATTGATGAACTAATGAATACTTATTTAGTACATTCTGCTTCTTACACCCAAAACCGATTATGTTTAGGGTTAGTGTTCGTGGTGTAATAATATTATACCTGAAAAGTACATTGTTTTAAACCCCTTAATGACTGAACTACCTAGAGTGAGTCTATCGTGCCTAAGGCTACTTAAAACCACTTTTTCCTGACAAAATGCTAAATAGAGGTGGACTAACTACAGAATGGTTTCACTGCAGCAGTCTGTCCACATGGTGGCAGGGTTGCTGCAGTTTGTGCGGTCAGACACAACATGTGCTTAAGATTTGGCCTGAGCACAGCCAGTCAACACCATTATTTATTATCTCCAGAGATATTCTTGCAAAGAGGCATCTGTTGTTTCTTTTCCAAATGTTCTATTTGTATATAGCTGTGCTCTATATTCTGTCTGTTGTCAAAATAATGGCAGCAGACAATGGTTTTACTATGTGCTGATTGGCCTACTGAATACTGCTTAGTTTCCCCGTTCCTCCACAGCAGATAATGTGGAATGTAAGCAGTGATTATATAAAGATGGGGAAGGTTGACCAGCACATTACAGTGTGCCGATTGTACTTCTCTGTATACAAACTAGCTTCTTATCTTAAGGCAAGCGATCCATGGTTCTGTCTCTAGACTGTGAGGCTCTAACAACAAACATGTTTACTGCATGTTCGCTCTGGGGCAAGCTCTACTTTGAAGATGCCTAGGTCTCTCATGGCTAGGCGAGAGCCTCCTGTTTGCCTGTGTAAACAGACGGGGAAAAGAACACAGGAGCTCGCTGCATACAGTAGAACACAGACCAGTGATGTGTCTTTTCATCTGGCACACTGTCTGTGAACAGAGACCATGTTGGTAAAGGAGATAACTGCTTCGTTAAAATATCCCAAATTATTTTATTTTTGCGGGGGGGGGGGGGGGGATAGAAAAATGAGCGAGCAGTTGCACTGTTGGAGTATGACTTCCCGCCTGTGGACTTTAATGACTCACTCAGAATCATTTAGGAGATCCCGAATGCCAAGGCTGCCTTTGATTCTAAATGTATTTGAAAATGAAAATGAGGTTTGTCATAACCTCTAATCTAATAGGAAAGTGAACTTCAAAGTCACCCTGTTCACACTGTGCACCACATCTAACCACATCTAAAGCAACCCTCTGAAGTGTAATGAGATTTTTTTTGGAAGAGGAGAAGGAAGAGTACATATAGAACAAAACTGAAAAAAAAAACATTTTTGTCAGTACAAAGCCTAGCCAGAAAACAGGTTTTCAAGAAGAATTTTAAAATGTACATTTCAACACAATAAAGTGCAACAAAAAAATCCTAATACTGAACAGTGTAATTATGGTACTGTCACTTTATGGGACCAAAAGTATGGTTGAAATACAATAGAAAGAACAAAACAACAAAAAAACCTCTTCTTTAAAAAAGGACAATAATATCCCTTTCAGTGTGTTCTTTGACATCTCATTTTTCCCATCATGATGGAATGCATGTGAAATATTGATGGATATTCTGCCAACCCCCAGAGAAATGTCTTCCTCTTGACACTACCAGCTCTGAGAAATGGTAGGGGAGACTCATCTATGATAGAACACTCTAGAACTACACTGACCCGTCTCTGACAGGGAATTTTAGTTTACAAATCAATCATTGTGTCTGTATGTGTGTGTGTGTGTTGAAGCAACTGACATAGAGAGTGAAAGAGTGATAAATCAGTGCGCCACAGGCGATCATCTGTGAACATGCTTTATTGCACGGAAATTAACTTATCGTGCCGATTCATTCTTTAATGACGAGATTTATATTGAGTGACGTCCCTGTGCAAAACATGAACGGATAATTTATTCTGCCACTAATATTGCATTCTTCATATCTTCTCTCTGAATAACTGAGTGAAAAACCAATGTCAGAGTTATTAACGCGGAAGACAGTTGGGTGTCGCTTAGAGACCTGTAATCCGGAAGTAACGTCGTGATGTACTGAACCAGGCACAGAATTTCACACTCCAGAGAACTTTTGTTTATGCTGAAGGTGGAATCGTTCTGCCAATCAGCCTGTTCCTTGATAACTGTTCCTACTAACTTGACATGTGTTTTCATATTTAATTGAGTCATGAATGCATGCCTTTTCCATGTTTATGAAATAAACAGCTAAATAAATGACAATGTACTACATGATAAACTATATGAACGCGTCAAAACAAAAAAACAGTGAGACAACACGCTGTGGTTTTATTTATAGAGTCTAGCATGACACCCACCCACCTGGGTGACAAGATCTTCAGAGGGAGTACATTTAGCCAACCCTTGCCCACCCTCTTATGTCTTGACTTATCAAATTTAAGCAACACTAAAATGTTCAAGTAAATCAAATCCTTACTAATCTCTCTTCTCGTCTAACAAGATGTAATTAGATGTACTTTGTGTACACATACACACATACACATACACACAAACATACATGGATATATTTAATCCCCTAGTCAGCATACTCATTGCATGGATATGCTCCCTTACTTACATGTTACAGTGAAATTTCTTGAATCACTGGAACAACAGAGAATTTAGCATTTAATGTGCCAGTGGCAAACGTGTCCCTGTTTTCTTCTAGACATCATCATGCATAAAGAGAAGTACATTTATTACAGAAACGTGGATAACAGGTTTTCATAATCGCCCGTCTTCAAAAATGAGGTTATTTCCAATACTAGAACTGTTACACACAGTAATAGTTTCCAAAAATACTGTAAGCTTTATGCACAAAATGATTTATCCCTAAACATCTCTGAAGAAGCCTTTCAGGCCTCATGTCCTTATAGTCTTCTAGAAATCTGCAGAAGAAATTATTTTTGCCTCTGCCAAGTGTCATTTTCCATCAGCTCCACAGTGCTCAGAGCATTTTAAACGAAAGCATTCGCGACGTTAGCAGCACCCCCTGCAGTATGTCAGAAAGAGAAAACTAAATATTTATTCTCACAGTATTGCCTGCTATTATTGCAGCTACCCGTGCCATACACATGCCCAAAGAAATACACAGATCTTTAATTTTCAGATCCATATATACAGTATATGCTATTTACTCACAGTATTTATTCTATATGGGGCCTGTCTTTGATATATACAGTACCTCTGTGTAGCTACAGAGCCTCTTCTTTCAGGATCTGCCTCTGTACTCAGCAATGTGTTATTAATAGCTCTGCTAGGCCATGATGGCTGGTGGGTAATTTGTGTGAGGAAGAGGAGAGACAGCAGAGATAGAGAGACCCCTCCCTCCCCTCCCCTCCCCTCCCCTCCCCTCCCCTTTTCTCCTTGAAATCATCCACCATTGTAGTTTCCCTCTTACTCTCACTCTCCCAAGCCTTCCTCCTTCCTTCTGTCGGATTTCCCACACTTCCCCTCTGGATCTGATGTGGCCAGGTTACTCAAGAGTTTCAGGGCAGGAGGAATTAAAGGATTCTAGAACTGGAATGTCCTCTTAGGGTTTACTGAGTTGAGGTAACAAGGGATTAAAGGGAGTAATATTGGTTCTAAGGTATATACATCAGCCATGCACTTATGAAATACCTAAAGTGTATTGCCATCCACAGATCACATGTGGTGCCCCTGCACCCGGGAGCCGCAGTCTGTTTACGTGACAAAGCACAGCATCCAACAGCAAAAGAAAAACGGTCACATTGGAGAGAGCTGGGCGTCACCTCTCGGATTAGCATACAGACAGCCGTGTCATCAGAAAGCGCAGGGGAATGTGCCTGGTCAGCAGTAATTTCTCATCTGCCAATCAGGAGTCAGGGCTGGCGTGAGTGTGCTCAGGGTCTCCCCCTCTGCACAGGTCACTGGGTGGCACCACTCTGCTCACGGTTATCACATGGTCATGGAGAGGCCCACACCTTAACCGATTCATTGTGTAATCGGTGTGACTGCTTGCTACATATTAATCTGTGGCAAGACCAATCACTAGACCAATTCCTCCTAAATGGCAAAATGCCTATTTATCCAGATGATGGAACAATCACAAATGAAATGATGTCTGATCTGATGTTGATACAAGATTTAACCAGATGTTTAATTGTTGATGGATAAGTAAGATTTTTTTTTGACCATTTGCAGTAGAAATATCCAATGTATTAAAATGACTTGGCTATTTTGTCTCCCTGCTGAGCAAAAATATCCCAAGTGATGCAAGTGAACCATTCTAAGAAAATAGGCAGCACTGCAAAGGCCACCTACACAACCTTTTAAATGGCAACGTCTCCAGCAGCTTGTCAAATTAAAACGTTACCTCACCAGGACCTGGTATGTTTGATTGTTTGATATGTATGAATTACACACAAAAAAAGAAAAGACAGATTGTTGATCAAATCTGGTTTAGGAGCAGTCAGGAGCTTTTTAAATCCACAGCAGCAAACCTGGCATCATCTTGATACCTATCACAAAACAGTTCAGATGGCATCATGGCAGTCATTGTTTTAAAGTTAGACCACACACCCACTCCCTCCATACTCACGTTGTTTTAGGACACATGTCAATACCAGGGACAACAACAGATACATCAAAAGATACACCTTGAAAAGATTTACCATGCATATCTCAGTGTCTGAACGATGCACTGCCTAATTAATTAAACATCAATGTCATTATACTAAGGCATGTCACAGGCTATCCAGGGTAAGGTGTGCAGAGGGGTTTTGGGGGTAATCCCCTCAGGAGTAGGGATGGGTATCGTTTGGTTTTTATCTGATACCGGTACATAACCGATACTTTTAAAACGATACCGGTGCCTAAACGGTGCCGGAACCGATACTTTTATAAAAAATAAAAAAATGTTTACGATTGACGACATTTAAGAAAGGCTTTATTGCCAAATATATGAACTGTTTAAAGTAGATTATATATATAAATAAATACAAAACACCTTTTAACTTAAAACTTAAATAATATATGAACTGTTAACAAAAGTTTAGACTATACTTAAATAAATACAAATAAATACAAAACACACACACACACTCTGTACACACACTACAGCTTCAATACTTCAGCAATTCTTTTGTTCAATTCAATTTTTTTTCTTCAAATTGAACAATATATTAACTGTTTAAAGTATATTATAAATATAAATACATACAAAACACTTGGCTTCAAACTTTTTAACTTCAAACTATGAACATTATATTAACTGTAAACAACAGTTTATAGTATACTTAAATAAATATAAATAAATACAAAAAAACAGCTTAAAACTTCTTTTGCAAAAATATGAGCATATTTGCCTTTGGAGTCAAAAATGTATTATTTTGTTTGCATTTATTTCATGAAATTTCACCATTTTATGATTTGTTTATACCTATCTTTTCTATCTTGTTTATAGTTAATCTTGTTACTTGAACACACTGAGTACGAGAAAATGTGTACTGCCCCTTTAAGAGACTACCGTAGGTTAAGTATAGCTGTCATCTCCGTTTATTTTTCAGTCTTCGGTTGCTGATCTGCCGTTGACTCTTTGCCTTCTCTCCACTCTTTTCACGCAATTGTTTTGTTGCATTTGCTGCACGTCGCGATGTTTGAATATTTTGGTGCGAAATACAGCCACACTTTTGACCGTTTACCTTTCGGTATTTTCTCTGTTAAAAGGTTGATGGCTAGTTCTGTTTGTGCTTGCTCTGTGAACTGCTGCATGCTCTTCACTGTCATAAGACTGTTGCTATGAAAACACCAATGAGCGTGAGCGACACAGGACAAAGTTTACATTGGGAGCTGGGGCAGTTTTACATGTGCCCCGCGGAATCTGCCTAGCAACCGTTTTCAATTGGCTCAGGCACCGAAATGAAGCACCGAAATCTGCGTTGCATTTCGGTCCGGGTAGGTACCGGTTGTATTAGAACCGGTTCCATATTGGTACCGGTTCTCGGTACCCAACCCTACTCAGGAGTACGAACCTAGGTTAAGGTAAGGGTAGGAATTGGATAAGAACCCAGGTTAGGGTAAGGGTAGGGGTTGGGGATGAGAGCCCCCACCCCCCCCCCCCCCGGGATTACGAACCCGGATCGGGGAATAAAATGGGATATGGAACCCTAGTCACTTTACGCACCCAAACATATAACACGTAATATGAAACACGTGATATGGTTATTCACATGCCCCTAAGTAGTCTGTGAGTGCCTCAGCCATAACCACCATAGCTTGCTTCTTCAACAGCCCCGGATAATTAATTTAAAGCTCCATTGAGTGACCGTCCTCGAAAACCAAAATCTAACAGAAGCATTGTGGTTGATTAAGCTAAAAAGCCTCTAACACATGTCTCCACTGGTCTTGTGTGTGCTTGCCAACCTCATTGCCTTGCTCCCGCCACCAGCCCGGCATACAGCAATGTCTATGTAATTGCCTTCAATTCAGTCGGCTTAAGTTATGTCCAGAATTGTACACTGCAATTGTAAATCAGAGTTACAGCACTGAACAGCCTGGTGTACACCCTGAGAAACAAATTTAGACAATATTTTCAGTCAGATCAATCAGTTGTAATGTGGAGCACTGGGACCTGCACATCACATTCTGGTTGTTTGTATAACATTTAACAATTAACTCCATAGACAAGCAAATAAGCGAGTAATTTCTTTGCAAATGTCCCCTGCCTACTTAGGATGGATATTAGCTCTCAATGAAACCTCAAATTAATAATTTCAGGAAGTTCAGGAAGAGGAGAGGGATGATTTGGACCACTCTCTGGATATCAGTCCTTGCCTGAATGAGCCAGTTTCGATTTAGCAGGCAGTGGGACAGAGCTGAGGTACCAGTGTCTCCACAGTCAGAGTGTCAACTAAAACGACCAAATTGACTCTGTAGGTTATGACACTCTGACCTGCCAAGGTAATGATTTAATAAATTAAATTGAAGCCTTAGCCAATGTGATCTTTTGTTAGCCCTTATCTAGTGTACAAGGGAATATTTATGTGCTGGATTTGAACACAGATGTGAGGGGCTGTTCAAGCCATAATTCATTCTGGCCCTCTGATGTACATTCTCCTTTCACATACATATATTTTCACTCTCACATTCATTTATTTTCATACACCCACATATATTGTTGCACCCACAGATTTGTATCCTCATATTTATATATTTTAACTTAAACATTCATACTTGTTTTACTCTTATATTTTGCTCTTATATTGATATATTTTCACTCATATTTATATATTGTAATGACTTAAGCTTGTACGACAGTCATTTCCTTTCACAGTATTGACAACAATGGGTTACGATCTAGGAGTGTCTTTGAATACATTACTACATCTGCTACAACACTCACCCCAATAACAGTATTGAGTAACGAGTGAAAAGCTAAACATAAGAACATTCAGCAAAGCATACTGGGTAACTCAGCACAGTCTCTGCATTGCGTTGCTAGGGACTCACTACTGTGCAGATCAGGACACGTTCATGCATTTTCACTCATAGTTATACATTGTCACTCACACATTCATATATTTTGCTCTCATGCACATGCATTCAATGTATACATTTAATATTATAAATAATATATGGATGTTATAATAAAATGTATTGTAGCATGGAGGTATGGCAAGAACAATGTCTCAAAATTATTTGTAAATGCATGTACCATGATCCACAAATATGTACAAATGTGATTTACCATCCACAAACAGAGAGAGAACTCCTTACTTGTGAACAAAAAACAAAAATAACATCACAAAACGTCTCGGTTACTTACGTAACCTCGGTTCCTTAAGCAGGAACCAGACATAACAAAGTTGGCGTGTACAGTGTTACCTTGGATTGATTGTCTTGCTCAGTTTCTTTCTAAGGAAGAGATCTGATGCGTAATCTAAGATATGGACTCCTGAGGGGCGGGCTCAGGAGCGCGCATTGACAGATCTCGCGGACTTTCAGGCGTGAATAGATAAATGCTTCGATTTGGGCTCATGACTGACGTCATGTACCATACTGTTATGTCTGGTTCCTGCTTAAGGAACCGAGGTTACGTAAGTAACCGAGACGTTCCTTTTCGCAGTTCACTGCGACATAACAGTATGGGACCCTATACATTCCCGCGTGATAATACAGTGGCAGCCAATCACACACACCAGCTTTATTGAAGCCTTTGCCCTCATAGAGGTTCATACGGCCGCTGGCGGTGAACATATTAACAGGGCAACCTTTATCATAGGCGGCATGGATCCGTGATCCTGCGCCTGTAGGAAACCACCCTGGAATGTTTCATGTGCAACATAACATGTAGACACCAATGAACACACTTATCATATACATCGTTCTCAGGCCAGGGGATTCAGGTGCCGCAGGCGCCAGGCTCTGAGACGCCACCACTCCGGATGGGGGTGCCACACTGTTCTGTGCGCCTGCGTTAGGAGGTCTCTCCGCAGAGGCAGCTCCCAAGGCTGCTGCACTGACATATTGACTAGATCTGCCGCCCACGGCTGATTGGGCCAGTGGGGGGCTATCAATATCAATTCCCTGCCCTCGCCCGCTATCCTGCACAGTACTTGCTGGAGGAGCGGGATCGGGGGAAAAGCGATTTATATACGCCAAGGCCGCAGTGTTGTCCGTCCTCACTAACACATGCTGACCACTCAGTCTGGGCAGAAAGTGTTGTAGAGCTAGGACTACTGTTCGTAGCTCCAACACGTTTATATGAGACGCGGCCTCTGTCACAGACCAGAGATCGTTCACGCCTCTTCCTTCGCAGACTGCCCCCCAGCCTTTGGTGGAGGCGTCTGTGGTCACCACTACGCGACGCAACACTATGCCCAAAGTGCCCGACGCGGCGAGAAACCAGGGGGTTCTCCAGATCGCCAGGGCTTTCCTGCATCTGGAGGACACCACTACTCTGCGGTGCCTGTCTGTGAATGCGTTAAGCCTCATAGACAGGTACCATATTTGGAATGGCCGCATACGCAACATCCCCAGCGGGAGCGCTATAGCGGCTGTCGCCATCATTCCTAACAGGCGTTGGCAGCACAGCGACGAGACTGACTGTCCCAGTTGGAACTGGCGCACGCATGTTTTGATGGCATTTATTCGTTCTTGAGACAGCCTGACCTTCATGGAGGTGGAGTCTAGAATCATGCCTAGAAAATGCGTAATTTGCCTTGGGCACAGAACGCTTTTTTCCCTGTTTATCACAAATCCCAGTCGATACAGGTGCGCCACCACTAGATGGCCGTCCTGCACCGCTGCAGCCTCTGAATGAGAAGCAACTAACCAGTCGTCCAAATAATTATATACGTGTAAGCCGCGTAGACGTAACGGGGCGATGGCTGCCTCTACGCACTTTGTGAATACCCTCGGCGCTAGAGATAGGCCTAATGGGAGTGCGTTGAATTGCTACGCTATTCCTCCGAACGCAAACCTCAGATATCTCCGATGTCTGTGGTGGATCGGAACGTGGAAATAAGCGTATTTTAAGTCTATCGTGATAAACCAATCGTTTGGCCTTATAAACTGCCCAAGCCTGCGTGGGGTCAACATTCTGAACCGTAGCGGCATGAGTGCTTTGTTTAACACACGTAGATCTAATATTGGCCGATAATTCCCGTCCTTTTTTGGGACCAAGAAGTATCGGCTGTAGAAGCCTGAAGCTTCCTCCTCGGGAGGAACTATGCTTATTGCTTCTTTTCTGAGCAGGGAGACTGTCTCTTCCCGTAGGAAGTGAGACTGTTCTCGCTGCACCACAAATTGTATCACTCCGCTGAATGGCGGAGGGGGACGGGCGAATTGCAGCACGTAACCCCTTGTGATCGTTTTTAGCACCCATGGTGACACTGCGCATGCGCGCCAACTCGCCACACAACCGAGTTGTGCTTTGAGTTGAATTTGTCGGGAACTAACCCGCTCATGGTCAATTAGTCTAAACCTAGATCTACACCCACTCCGCCTAGGGAGGGGGACGAGATCTGGGGTTGCCCCCTCATGTTTTTGAAAAAATTGGGGGGTGCGATTGCACTGTGTGCATCGCGGGGGTAGTCGCACAAGCATGCCTGGGCACTGCGCCATCTGGGACAGGAGTTAGGACATATGATTGTGGTGCTTGTGATAACCTGCTTACCGTGCTGGACAAGATTTCCACATGTGAGCGACGGGCTGATTTCTGTGGAGGCGGTGTGGGCTCCACCGCTCCCCCCTGTGTGACGAGTGGCTCACTGTCACCATCAGGAAGCCTGAGGCCTACCTCTGCCGCGGAGCCTGGGCTGCGCCCTGGGCAGGGCGCGCAGCTGGTTGCTGCTGTGCTGCAGGCTGAGCTGGAGAGCGGAAGGGGTGTCTCCGCCAGCCTCGCCCGGTGGGCACCTTCGCTGGAGGAGCTGGCGAGCGGAACCCGCTTCTCTTCTGGCCCGGTGCGGGTGTGGTGTGTCCTGAGGAGGACGTCTCACCTGTGCCACTAGAGCGAGGCATCCAAGCCTGGAATACCTCTCTGCTCTTCTGCTGTTCATCGAACTTGGCAGCCATTGTGACCACTGCTTCACCGAAGACGCCCTGGACAGAGACCGGGGAGTGGTGCTTTTTCTCTGTCCGACAGCTTAGCCAGAGATAGCCACAGAGATCTCTGGGTAGCCACCGCGGCACCCATCACCCTCCCCAGTGCCTGTGATGTGCACCGAGTCAGTCTGAGCGACAGGTCCGTCGCGCGACGGAGTTCTGCCACAGACGGGTGATCTTCCCCCAGTGACAAGGCAAGTCAATCAATCAATCTACCATATGATGAAACAAGTACATTTGAACTCCTATACATCAAAACCCAGTTTTAGCATTATTTTAAACAGTCCATCCACTTCATCTAACTCCATATTAATACCCCCATACAATACAACAGTCTCACTAGGGTGGTCCTAGAGGAGCATACAGTAGTGTTTACAGAACATACAAAATGTAATACAACCATCTTATCGTGTATGCAGTGTCGTGCGTTTCGTTCAGTCTCCATTCACATGGATAAACTTAGGTGTAACAATATCAGTATCCACATTCTGGTGTTCCTTTACTCCCGAGATGCCATGCCCCTATCCCCACAGATGAGAACAAAAACCTTCTTATTTTAAGGTAAAAACTGGACCCATTGCCCTGTCCTGTACAGCGACAACTGCATTCCGCAGGCTGTGAAAGGCAACCATGCACATCCTCTTTTCCATCAGTTTCTGAACGCAGTGTTGTGTAAAATATAAAGAAACATACAAAAATACAATACAAACAAACATACAGAAAACCAAACATTAAAACAAACAAAACAAGCAATATAAATATAAACAATACACATCCAGTTATGTATGCAATGTTATGCAAGTGGTACAGTCTTAATATGTATGAATGTTCTGCGTGCTGTTGTAGAATTGTTATGGATGTCCCACAACAAACATCTTCTTATAAGTTCCACTGATGAGGTCCTCCATCTGAGTCTGCCCGGAAAGCCTCCTCTGACCATCTTCCATCAGTTTCCTTTCCCCAAGGGTAGACACATCCATCCACTGCAGCATGTCCATGACCTTGGCAGCCCTTCACCCAGGTCCAGCTGCTACATCTGAATGGTCCCCACTCCAACTCAGCTCCCTCGAATTGTGGTAGTCCCACCGCCTAGTGGTCCTGCAAAACAGTTAACACGATACAACACACTTAACCCCTTCACCTCTCAGCCCTATTGGCTGGAGACTCTTCTTTTAAGAACCTTAACCCATCACCAGTCTCCCGACTGGACCAGTCCATAAGCTTCCACCTGTGTATATATAATTCCAAAGATTAAAAACAATCTATACACATAATTTTCACATATTTCCTAGGCATACTTCCAAAGTGTGTAGTACGATATCCAGAGATTGCATTCCATAATTTCCCACATATGTCTTAATGTTATACTAAAATAATTCCCCAAATGCTTGATTAAAACAAAGATTCCCACATATAACATATACTTACCTTTAAGTTTGTGCTTCAGCAACTCCCCTTCGGCACACTCAGACACCCGTTCCTTTCATGACATTCACACTTCCAGCTGCATTTCGTCTCCAATCACACCCATGATTGTCTGCAGCTGACCCAACTTCAGTTCATCCATTCTCTCACACTCCTCCAGTTCACTCCTGTGTCCCAGCGCATGACTGCTCCGTGCAGCGCTCCTGCCTCATGTAGACTTAAAGATTCAGTAGTTTACCTAGTTACCTTACATATAATTATAGACCATTTTCATTTTCTCCATTAAGATTCTCTATTTCCCCTAACTTTAACTCCTTAAATAAACTACCATCCATTCAGCTACATTATCTCTCCCACAGCTCATGACACTTACCATCTCTTCAGTCCTGTCCTCAGACATACCTTAACCCATCATATAAAAAACCCATCCATTACTATAATATCTATATTTCCCTTGTCGTATCTATACACTTATACCTTTCAGTATAACACATTCCAAATGGAACAATAAGATTCAGCGGCCAAATCCCTGGCATTCACTTATATATTTCCCGCTGAGCTCAGGTACCAAGTTATCCTTCATTCCTGAGCCATAAAAAAGATTAAAGAAACATATCAGCGGGTATAACCTGTACCCACACCCCATAACATTCCCCGAGGTTTGATCTCCACTCCTTTATTCCTTATTATAGATGCTACAACCATAGCATTATGCAAAATTTCATCCCAAAACCTCCCATAAATAGGGTGACCAAAACCCCATAAATTTAATTTTCCTAATTTAATTCTAATACCTCCCCCCTTACGCACTGAAAACTAAAAAGTGCGTGCAAATTTACAAGGCAGATAACATGTATAGAGTTGTCATGTGGCCACAATAACAGCTCAATAGTTTACCAAGCCTGCAGTTTACCCCATTTTTAAATCAATTTGGTCTTATCCCATGAACTAATATCATCACATATGTACATAATATCTTT
The DNA here is from genome assembly GCF_900700415.2 of Clupea harengus. NCBI lineage: Eukaryota > Metazoa > Chordata > Actinopteri > Clupeiformes > Clupeidae > Clupea > Clupea harengus. Next base: position 13,413,576 of record NC_045160.1, on the reverse strand, counting down.
ATCACTAAGTTTGGCTATAAATTAATTGCTTAAACACTATCTTGCAGGAAACCCTGCCCACGTGGCCTATCAAAGCATAAAGACTCACATTATAATAACAAAGGATCTTACCTTGGTAACTATAACCTGGCTTGAATACTAAAATCACCCCACTCACACCATATACCAATACTTCAAAGGGCCCGTCACTGCTTCTTATCGCCCATCCCCCAAAGCAAATACAAACAAACCATTCTGTTCCTGCGGCTCCTCAGCCCGAATCACTTTTAATGTTTCCACCAAACCTGTAAGAGACACTTAAAAACCATGTTATTTTCATATATACTTTCAAGGTGTTAACAACAAACCCCACACAATTCCTCACATCAACCTTAGATATCAGCCATCTCGTTCCATCCTCAACCTGGCTTGCTTTCTTAAATTTCACCAACGCCTGCACACGGCTCCCCTTCTCTTTCTCACTCCTCTCACCTGTATACCTAGAATACTGATAAATGAAACATAACATATCCTGCCCCTCATTTTCCATCTCTTTAACTTCCCATTTACCTTCTCATTCTTACTTTCCATGTACTTTCTTCAAATCACTTTCCTTCTGTCTATCCATTTTCCTATTCCCTCAATCTATAAATACATATGTAATTACCCTGTTTTTAATTTTATTTCAAGAAATTATCTAATGTTTTAAACCCTCAATTATTCATTTAAAAGTCCTTATCTATAGCCCATTTTAACTTTAACTTTTCTTACTACAAAACATACCTCCATATACCCCTTTTGCCTCCTGCTCTTTCTTATCAGTTAACCCCTTAGTCATATTAATTACTTCCAAAACTCTCTTCTAAACCCCCTTATCTATTTATTCCTACTACATCCTATACACAATCCAATTCCACTCACTATAAATCTAGATGATTGCCGACTTCCCTTCCACCAAGCTACACTCCTCAATCAACACCCATGTAATCAACATTTCAATACCTACCTATTCCTTCATACCTATCATATATACAGTATGGATTTCCATAAAGGTCACCCACTGTACATTCCTCCTCCAAACTCTCTCACTCAATTACTTCAACTACTTGAGGCTCCCCCGTTAAGCGAGATGAGTGTCTAATTTGTATTAAAGTGTTATCTTCTGACATTCTAACCCCCTCTCTGCCTAACCATTCTGCTGACACCCATACACTGGCTTTAGCTCTCGCCATCATATGACCAACATCTATTGCCCTAAACCCCAGGCCCACCTTGAGTGTGATATGTGGTGTGGCATTCGGCACATCATATGCTTTAGTGTACAATTGAGGATCCAACTTAGGGCCGTTATATGGTACTCCGTACTTCACGATTTCGGACACATGGGAAGGGCCAACACATAGATGGAACGCCCTGGAACGCCCTCTCCGTCGTCTCCGGGGCCCTCGGAGAGCTCTCCCGTGCACCGTTGAAATTCCTGTCGGTCCGTCATGCCGTGCTGTACAGCGACGGATACCCCTTGGCCGTGATTGGTCCGTTACGACATAATTTCCAAAGGACATCATTTCCGGAATCTCACATTTCTGGACCTCGCGTTTCCTGTTTCATTCCCTATATATCACAATACCGCCATGTTTAAAATCCACAAAAAAACTTAAGAAGATGGAGATCACGAACATAGACATATATATATATGTCTATGATCATGAACATCGAAGAGCGCATTGCGAAAGCGGTCCGGAAATATCCTCACCTCTATAACACATCGCTAAAAGATTACAAAGATGCGCGAATGACTGCCAATTCTGCAGCGGTAGAGCTGGACACTAAAGACTGCGACTGTTTCCTGTTTCATTCCCTATATATCACAATACCGCCATATTTAAAACCCACATGAGCGCCAGCATCTGACAGAGTAGGTGCCAGAGCCCGGCAGGAGCAGACAGCAATTAAAATATTTTGTCCAAACAACCTTTGGACATATTCATTCATATCATATCATGGGACATATCCAACAGCCTCATTAGAATCTGCATCGACTATGATGCCATCTGACAGAAATATCTCCATACAGTTAATTTCTTTTAAACTTGCTTTATGATGCATTTGCCGCCTGTTATCACGTTGTGACAGCTAGGATACAAACAAATTCCTGCAACAGGAAGAAGGCTGTTATCCTAAATGTGAAGTTATTTTATTCTCAAAAAACGCCCGACAGCAAGTAAAATATTTAGTCGCTCACACAAACAAGCCCCGTTAAACTCACAAGCGCGCACAAGAGGGAGATAAGCATATTGAAATAAAATTATTCACATTGCAAGATCGGAATGAAATGGCCTACACATTACACACGCTAGGCATCTGTATATGCCTAAATAAAACTCACGTTATATGCTACACCAGAAGAGGCACAAATAAAACAAGTCTTACCATTGAAGATCAGTTTTTTTCTTGAAATGTAGGCTAAGTACACGGCCACATTCGTTATAAAACTATCTACATAGTCCAACCATCGAGGTTTAATCTATGTTGTTGTGGAGAAAGAAGACGGCATCAATCATATTTCATTAAAGCTTCACACTTCTTACATTAGACATATCAAACAGCCTCATTAGAATCCGCATGACTATGAAGTCTTCCGACAGAAATATCTCCATACAGTACATTTCCCCTCATTAAGTGTCGTTTTAAACTCTCCAGATGACAGTTTCTTTAAAAAAAAAAAAACGTTAAGTGCACAAAGTGATTTAATTTACTCTCAAAAACGAACTTCTGCATTATATGAAGCAAACATGTTCCAGTGTTGGGAAAGTTCACTTTCTACATGAACTAGTTCAGTTCATAGTTCACAAATTTTAGAATGAACTAGTTCAGTTCATAGTTTATAATTCAAAATTTAGAACTAAGTTCACAGCTCCAAAAAATGGAGTTCTTTTTTTCAATATGCTGCGAGTTATAATTTTTCTGCAATACCGCTCTCGGCCTCTACGCAACTCGGCGCACACACATTGTATTTGCTTAAAACACACAGAAAACACAGCTGTCACGCGGCTATTACCGGACCAATACCTTTAAAACTCGGTGATATTATTCACAACTCATTTGTCCTTCATTCTATCAAATATGATTAAACAGCATATGGTATTGCACCCGTGAGGCAAGGGAGTAGAGTTTTGTTCAGTTATCTCTCTAGACTGATTACTGACCAACCTTCCACCTTTGAATAATGTAACTTATAAACACTTCGTTTTAAAGCGCTGTGGCCGTCCTTAAAATATGTGTCAATAAACGAACTTCTCCATCATGTGAAGCAGACAAGTTGACTTTACTACTTATTAAGATGTTTTAAATATGGAATGCTTTATTGCGCAGGCCGCAGTCTCTCAATTTGCCAAGATGCTGATTATGGATTATCCGTGTGCTCTGCCCTGCTATTGTTTCTAACAATACGATATTTCTTTGTTTGAGTGTGGTTGTTTAGTGTGATGGGGGTATATTATCGTTACTGTCTATAAAGGAAGACATTGCAACAGGAAAATCTCCTGCTCATCTCCATTTGCCCCCACCTGTCACGTCTCTGCGACCCACCAGTTGGGCTCTCCCCACACTTCGAGAAACGCTGTGGTAGGAGGAAATTGACAGGGTGGTTGCAATAATAATAAAAAAAATATTATTATTTAATAATTGATACACATGAAGTTTAGTTTAAGGCAAAGGGTAGTGATGGATAAAGTTTTCTATAAAAAACAAGTGAAGTCTTTCATTCTCACTTTCCACTCTAAAACTATGAACTGAACTGAACTATGAACTGGTTCAGAATTTAAATGGTGAACTATGAACGTGAACTATTCATGTTTACTTGTTTGAACTGAACTTTGAACTGGTTCATGAGAGGTGTGAACTTGTACAACACTGTCAGCTTGTCGGTCTTGACGTTCAGATGCTGTGCCTAAACTAGCTATAGGCTACCATCCTCTCGTCACATGATAAAATAGAGACTTGACATTGGACCACAACATACATATTACCCAGCAATCATCATTGCAAATCTGAATATGACAAAAATACCAAAGAAAATAAGAGCGTATTCATTTCAGGGAATCGTTTTTTAATAGTTTTAATAGTGTAGCCTATATAAGATAAGCATATAATTTTGTTATAATGTGCTACTATTTCCCCCACAAATAATACCTACCATGATAAAGATAAGTTTGCCCTTTCAGGTGCTTATATAGCATTAGACACACTCTTGAATGTAATATCATGTGACTACACCTGCTGCACTTATCGTCTGATTAGTGACAGCTGGTGGGAGGGTCACACGTGAGGTGGGAGATAAACAACGACGATTTCCAACTTACAAAGACGCAACAAAGCAACGTGTTTTCGACTAAAAACCGCTTCTCCACCTACTGTTCTGGCGGTGAATTGTTTTCAGCACCCCCAGCCTTCGGAGAACCATAAAGGCAACAGAAATGCTAATTAATCCGTCCTATCCGGCGGCACGCCCATCCGTAACGGAGTCTGAGTACCATACTGGCACCTTTAGCCTCCACTCCAACTCCTTCTGGTCCCACAATTATACCCACACCCCTTACCTTGATCTGTTTATTTCCAGTCAATGCTACTCTCCATCTTTCATCTCTCTCCACCTTCCGTGCGTCACATGGAGCTTCTTCCACCATGATAGTACAATGTGTTGGACTTCCGGGCTCCACGAGACCACCATGCCAATCATGTATAAAAGGTCCCCACTCACTCCAGATTCTATTCTCCCACTCCAATCCAAACAAACCAATCCAATATATCTGTATAGTTCGTGATGCAATGGGTTCTTGCAAAGCCATGACGTGGTGTGGTGTCGCTCTCTCATTCAGCTGAATTAAACCTGAATTTGACCAAGGCCCTTCATATGTACCTTGTGTATACCCCCACTGCTGGGCCTGAAGCTGCGGAAACTGTTGAGACGGCGGCACCCAATATGGCATCTGTGGTGAAGTTCCATGTGCTACCTGAGGAATGGGTGTCAGCTGCTGTATTGCCAATGGAGAAGATCCTGAAACAAGCATTTTACCTTGCCCCAGGTCCTGCTTAGGTGCCTGGGCAATTACACCTAACTGCGGTGCTTGTATTTCACCCTTTTTTGTCCCTTCATCATTATCCAACTGGTTCTGAACCAACTTCCTCTGTCTCTCCACATGTTGTTTTTCTAAATCAGCATCAACCTTCCTTTGCAAATTTACATAATGAGTTACAGCGTCTCTGAACTCAGTTTTCAGCATAGATTCAATCCGATAATCATTCTCTAGTTTATTTTTAGCTGACTCTGGAAGGGCTTCCATTATGGCCTTCCTCATCATATGCCTCACCATCTGATTGTTCTCTGGATCCGTCTCCATTCGCACTCGCCAGTCTGCCTCCACTCTTTCCACAAACACAGCAGGATTCTCGTCTGTTTTGATCTTATTTACAGACATACTTGCTAACGAGAATACATTAGGGTAAGCATTCCTCAAACATCACACAGCATTCCTATAGTTATCAAATGCCACCTCATCAATCGATGGATCACCCATAATCCTTCCCAGTCCCACTTTATTGAGAAGTGAAGTAGTCGTCTCTCTGGTGAGAATCTGACTCAACAATGCCTTTATATCACCTACGGCCAACCGCTTTCCTACCATCTCAGATTCCAGCTTTCCAATCCAAATCCCAGCTCCCTCTTGTAAAATAGGAAGTCTAAATATTAATCCGTCTAAATCTGAGTGACCCCACGGTTGGTAATGAGTTACATTACCTTTTGTGAGTAGAGGCATCATTACATCCACCTTTGTAATTGGGGCCTGTATACCTTGTTTTTCTCTCTCTTCTTTCTTTATCAAGGCACGTTCCAAATGCTTAATTCTATCCTTCATTTTCCTCAATTCTTTTGACTCTTTCTTCAAACCCTCTCTTTTAGAAAGTACAGTGACTGGACATTGTTCCTTAACCTCTGACTCATCCCAGTCTTCAGAGTCACTCATCTCTCTATACCTTATCACACTTCTCTCTGACCTGTTCCTTCTCTCCTCCTCAAATCTCAATCTCATTCTCACCCGCTTCTCATCCTCGGTTGATAAGAAGTAATTTGCACCTAACCCCTTCCTGCCTTCCAAACCTGACACAGAGGGGGCTTCCAGTGCCACACCTGGCCCAACAGTCTTATCACTTCTAACACAAGGGCCTTTTGTGTATGAACCAGAGGGGGACGCAGGGGGTCTTTCGTCAACAACAGCTGTTCCAACTAATACATTCCTTAACCCTCTCTCTAAATCAATCACCCTCTGTGCTTTCTTCTCCACTCTCTGCCATTTATTACCATCCCCTGTAATGTCTGCCTTTTCCTTTATGTCACCCTCAAATGTTACAGTAGGGAACTGACCCATCAAAGGCAGTTGTGGATAGAGAGGTGTCTCTTTTACCAACAAGTCATTTTTTGAATATAATTTAATTACTGCCTCTAAAGGCGTACCTGGTTCTACTTCTACTAAGGCCATCTCAAAATACAATTGCTAATTTAAATCTTACCACTGCATGTGAAATTTGAGGAAACCACCCTCCCCCTTTCTTATCACTCTCTCTCGTGCTGCTTGCCTGCACAAAGAACAAAGAACTTCCAGCTCAAATCTTATCAGACAGCAATCAACCAAGTAACCCTAAACCTAAATAACTATACAACAATAATTTTCCTTAGTATTACACGCTATCTGCAACTATCAGCATTTAGTTAATACCACCAACAATTATACCCAATATATCACGCATATATTCCACCAAGGAACAATTCCGTATTCTTAAAATGTAAACAAACCCACGTGTGATACTCACAGATTACCGCCAGCCAGGAGCATTCGCCAAAATGTATTAATATGCTATCTCATATTAATTTAGTTGTACTTCATTCAACCTTTCAAATACCTTATTTATGTAATAACTACTTTATATCTTTCTAGTAATAATTATGTATCTTACCTTATACGTGCTTGGAGCGTCTTTCATGCTCCCCTCCGTTTCCCACGTGGTTTGTGTCTCAGTTAAAGGCCACTTTCAAAGTGAACTCACTCCTCTCGAGTGAAATAAATGCACTCCACAAATCACTTGTTAACATTTACAACATTTTTCTGGGAAACAAAACTTATCAAAACATCTCACACACGTCCATCATTTAGTAAATCGTCCGTCCGCGTTTCTCACCGCGAATCACAAAATCATTCAAGAAGAAGTTAGTCAACTTTACAAACTAATTCATACCAATGAATCGGATTGTTACCTTCTACAGTTTCATTAAATCTTCGCTCACAATTTCAATATCATTTCAAAGTTAGCCATTACGTGAAAACTCAAATGAATTGAATCGTGCTGTGTTCTTATCTAAATCCCTACTTTTAAAATCGACGAAAACAAAGCTAGTCTTTCGTACACAACTTTGTCTAATACCTCCAGGTTACATTTACCATCCCAACATAATTCCAATAAGGTTAGCCTGACGTGAAAACCCAATATTCAGCCCAAGTTAGTCTTTCGTAAAAACTTGTCCATAATGCCTACCGTTTATATTTACCATCCCCAATATCATTCCAATAAGGTTAGCCTGACGTGAAAACCCAATATTCAAACAAGTTAGTCTGTCGTAAAAACTTGTCTATAATGCCTACCGTTTATATTTACCATCCCCAATATCATTCCAATAAGGTTAGCCTGACGTGAAAACCCAATATTCAAACAAGTTAGTCTGTCGTAAAAACTTGTCTATATTTAATTGAAACGTACTGCTATAATTCCTAACTTTTACCATTACACAATCTCATTACAAGAAGGTTAGCCTGACGTGAGAACCTAAATGAATTAAAACGTTCCGTGTTCTTATAATTCCTAACACCCACAACAACAAAATCATCGAAAAGTTAGTCTGTCGTAAAAACTTTGTCTAAAATGACCTGCAGCCTAGGGGAACAGACAACCACACTTGCATTTATTCACCTTTCTCTCAACTACTATTCGTTCACATAACACGCTCACACAACACGCTCATACATTCCTTTGTACCCTCGTGCACCCAACCTTCAAGGCCTTGCATCCAAACAGACAAAGGACAACTCACACTGACGCCATCCATATTAACACATTAAGAACACGTTACTTCCACTATATCAGCGATTCAACTCGCTAACATCAACCTACAGTAAAAACCCATAATAAAAAACGTATTGCCTCTATTCAAATAAGTGAATAAACGCTAGAAAGATTTTGCAAACCTTAACATGATTTTTCAAACCTTATGCCTTAAACCTTAACTGGTTGCGATCCAATTAAATATGACTATTCCGTTAGAACATCACGTCCAAAGCCGATTCTGCGGTCCTTTTTTGGAGGATTCATATGGACTACATTGCCTTCCACGTGAACATGAAGCACCTAGCACTCAACAAGCAGCTTACCTGGTTAAATGGCGCCCCTAACAGAATACGAGTTGATTCAAATCATGTTTACGCAGTTCGTCTAACATCCTGTTTCCAATCCCGTCGAGGTCTACCAAATATGTGGTGGCCAATACTAAGTCTTAACTCTTCCAGCCCCAAGGGGCCCCGTGGGGGACTTTTTGGTATTTTGATTAATATATTTGCGAGTTTTTGTCTTAGAAACATAAAACTAACACCCACAGCAACCTTGAACCCTTTTCTTTTAAAATATGTAAAGTTTGAAACTAAAATATAAATAATCACTTTGTAAGGACAATATTACGAATCCCTTGCAAATTTCAGCCTCTGAGTGACCCTCGACCCTCCCATTAGCAAATGACAACTATTCATATGATAAGGAGATGGTAATTCAGTGATCACTATTGGGTCAAGTAAACCTGTAAGAACAAAGACATTCCAGGCCCATTACGTCATGGCCATTGTTCTTGACCGAGGTGTCCCAGAATGTTCACACCTTTCTCATCAATATGCATAGTGGTCTAAGTGAAGGAAAGTGTTACATTGTATATTACTCAAAATTAGTATTGAAACCACACACACTTTCTGAATGATAAACTCACCTATGTGGAGCAAACACCTATGTTTACAGGGCTCAGAGTAAAAAAGAAAACTTCCAAAATATTAACAATGTGTTTTTGTACAAAGTCTGAGCACCTCTAAAACTAGATTTAATTTTAGTGTCTTTAGATTTCATTTTAATAAAAAACGTTTTTTACTACATTCCTTTTACTCTCATTTTATTATTGCTGAGGTGTTCTAGAATATAATCATGAATGCCACTTTTGCCTCATGGTTTTTAGTTAGGTGAAATATACAAAAATATCAGGCATGGCAGACTACCTAACATAGTCAAAAAAAAGCCATGGGGCTGGAAGTGTTAAACTATTTTCACAATCAGAAAGTCAAGACAAAGGACGTGTTGTTCCAACGGATTTACTGTAGTACATTAAGCCACAGCAAAGAGATGTATTCCGGAAATAGATCTGCCACATTACACTCGCGCCAACATCTTTAAACCTGTAATTAGCACCTCCCATCTATGTTTTGCTTGGTTGACCAATCCAGCCAATTAAACCTGACCTCTCCATTCTGACCCCACCCAAATCAAAGACTTCCATGGTATATAATATCACACCCATTTTTACCTTAGGTCACTCCAAGCTACGCCCTCTTATTTTAAATCTCTACCTCATCTGAAATGTAACCCAAAGCTAATCTTTACACTCATTCAACAGGTATCTAGTAAAACTATCCCTTATTCATATGAAAATATCCCACAATGTCTTTAATTGGGCCCCTTTCAACATTGACCTTTGACCTGTGAAGTCGTGCCATTATTGACTAATTTACTGCTCTTGCTTGAGTTCGATGGGGATCGATGAGATGATGGGTGCATTGTTGAAACTTTTTGATGAAGTTACCATGGCAACCGCACAATTATAGAAGCCTGAATGCCTAGTAAACACAAGCAACTGTATTCCTCAGTGTATGCTGCGTAGGTAGGTAATTTAGGCCATATCTTGCTTTCCAAATAGTTGTGATTTGATTGCTGTAGTGGCTCATTTAATTAGTTGTTCTGGAGTTGCATCTCAATGCCAAGGAAACTACTGCAAGGTGCCCAACCTCTTGTGGATTTCTTTCAGCGTAGAGTATTCCGCAAAGTAGTGTGCGATGAAAAAGTCACCCTTCTCAGGCTTGTATTTGCAGCTAAATCCAAGCAGATTAAGACCGCCCTTTTGAAATTATAGATTAATAACAAAGCGTGTGTTGTGTTTGTCCTCAACTCCTCTGCTCATGACAATGACAACCCAATGACAACAAAGGCAGAATTTATAATACCACGAACCCTGGAGTGGGAGTCGGAGCATTTCCTGGACCATTAAGTTTATTACTCTGCAGTATAAGTTTAAGTATTAACCTCTTACTCTCTCTCCCACACTCTCTGTTTTTTTTCCTCTTTCTTTTTCACTCATTCTTTGCACTGCTACACATTCAAGATGGTAATAATTAATACTTCCTTTGAGGCAGTGTCTAATTATTCTGCTGTTTGAATAATTCTCTATGCTTCTTTTGATGTAGTAGAGCATGAGGTGATGAAACCTATTAAATAAGTCAGTGCTCAGAACCTCTGGCAGTGTTGGGATTCTGTAGTGTCTCTGAAGTAACAAAACAATCCTCTTCTGAGAATCCCAGTGGGAAACGCTGACGGCAAAGTCTTTTCCCAATTTAGTCAAAGGGAGGAACAACTTGACAAAAAGAGGATTTGGTGAAATGGTTTTGAACCGTGCCAACAATTGACATTACCCTCAGAAGAACTATTTGCCAGTAATAGTGCCACATTTTTATTTGTAAATGCTGAATTTTTTTTTAACTTTGGATATTTGAACTAAATTTCTGGTATTCCAAATGTTTGTGATTAGAAAATTGAACTGATAAGCGTTACATGGACTGTGTTAGAGTGAAAATATATGTATAGGAAAGGAGAATATAAAATATGTGAGAGGGGCAGAATTAATTATTGCTTGTACAGCCCCTCACACACAGACCTTAATCGTACCTATCAAATATTTAGCACTTGTGTCTTGATCGTGTCATTTCAATCTCTTTTTTATTACTGTTTATTGATTCACTTGAACAACAATGATCATTTCAGTTTCTTTAAAAAGTGGTGAAAGTTTGCCTACAGCAGGGTGCTGTAGAGATGACGCATGATACGACCAAGGCATCATTTTCTAAGGGACTATTATGTTAGCCTACAGACAAAGGGACGCTGCACCAAGCATCACACATAGAAGGACTGCCTTGACTCCTCACTCATTACCTGGACTAAATATAGTAATGGTGACTTTTGAAGCACAATGCAAAGGAAGTGTGTTGGGTTGCAATTAGATGTCTTTAATTGGGCCCCTTTCAATGTTGACCGTTGACCTGTGAAGTCATACCATTACTGACTCATTTACTGCTCTCACCTGAGTTGGTGGGGATCGATGAGTTGATGGGTGCAGTGTTGAAACTCTTTGATGAAGTTGCCATGGAAACCACACAATTATAGAAGCCTGAATGCCAAGTAAACACAAGCAACTGTATTCCTCAAGCTGCGTAGGTAGGTAATTTAGTCCATATCTTGCTTTCCAAATGGTTGTGATTTCATTGCTGTAGTGGCACATTTAATTAGTTGTTCTGGAGTTGCATCTCAATGCCAAGGAAACTACTGCAAGGTGCCCAACCTCTTGGATTTCTTTCAGCGTAGAGTATTCCGCAAAGCAGTGGTGGACAGTAACAAGGTAGATGTAATTCGTTCCTGTACTTAAGTAACATATAGATGTATCTGTACTTTACTCAAGTATTTCTATTTGGTAAGACTTTATACTTTGACTCCGCTACATTTCAAAGTGAAAATTCGTACTTTTTACTCCGTTACATTTAGTAAAACCTCTCGTTCCTTTTTACCAAAGCGAATCAAATAATGAGAGGTCAAAGCGAGTGCACAATCACAACAACCAGGGCTCAGTGCGCGATTTTCTCTGAAGTCCTTTCGGTTTCGTCAGTTTCGTTCGTTTGTTCGTTGAGCGCGAGCTACGTTGAATTCGTTACAACGCTGCTGCAGCATTTTGAGGATGTTTTATACTCATGCTTACTTAACGCTACATAAATGATGGAAATGATGGAAGAAACGGCTGACACTTACTTGCCTGAACACCCTTGGCCTTATTTGGGCGAACTTTTTGAATTGGAAAAAAGGAAGAAGGACTCATTTTATTTTAAGTGTCTTCTCTGCCTGCCTAAGCACAATACAATATCCTCTTTCAAGAATTCGCCCTCCAATTTAAAGAAACACGTTGAGGTAAGTGATTTTTATTCTGGTAGGTTTAATGACTAGCAACCGAATTATTTTCAATTTAACCGACATTGTCTGCATTGTGTGTTCGGCTAAATTAGTTAACTGGCAGCTATATGCTAGCATAGCTTGTATCACACTGCTCAAAGGAGATGGAATATCCGATTCAATACAATAAATGGGATTGCTATTTAGTACCGTTTCACTGCAGCTCGTAGAATATGTACCTGCATACTGAAATGGTAAATATTGAAATTGGTATGGGGGCACACTTTTGAGTGTTTGTGATTCTAGCCAGGATGTTTGCGCACCCACTTAGCTAAGCAAGCTATCCTAGTGTTATAGCCACTAGAGGCTATACCACTGATGTCCACACAAGTGAAGTTGAATGCATTTTGACTTGTTAAATAAATGCATGGTATGGCACCTAAGGAGTTGGCTGTTGGAATTTGCTACTGAAATAAATCACCTAAGTTCACCTTCTAAAGACCAGCTTTGATTAAAAAATTATATATCAACATACTGTGTAGCCTAGATCTAGGACATGCCAAAATGTGTATTTTATTTATTAATGAGAGTATTAGTAGCCTAGCCTATATGGACATGTTGTTAATGGTTGGATTTTTTTTTTCATAGAAAGCATGCAAGTCACGTGGATAGGTATGACGTTTTGACAGCCCCACGCAAAAGAAAAGCAAAGAACCAAGACGCTCCTTCAACTTTCAGGCAGTTAAAGTTAGGTGAAACAAAGATAGTTTCTCAAATTAATGTTGATCATGCCGTTTTGAATTTTGTAATCCAGAGTCTCCAGCTCTTTAGTGTGGTGGAGCAGCCATCATGTCAAGATCTCTTGCAAGATCTTCAGCCTAATGCCTCTCTGATGTCAAGGACCACCTTGTGACGCAAGATAGATGAGGATACAATTGAGATGAAGAGGAACATCAAAGAAGCTATGTCCACAGTCGATTTCATTGTTACGACAACAGATTGTTGGAGTGCAAGGCGAAGGTTTTTTTTTGGAGTTACTGCCCACTGGGTTGATCCCAATAGCGCCACAATTAAATGTGCAACTAAGTTACAAATAAATGTAAAACGAAATAATTGTTCTCTAGTGCTATTATTTCATAACCACTTGGTCTTACCTAATGGCAATAGATAGCTTTCAATGTTTTGTGCTTATACTCTTTTTAATAGACAAATGTAAGACACTATTTAAAGAGTGGCATTAGTATTTTCACCTTATATCAGTTGATTGAGCCGGAGCTTTGATGTGAAAATGATTAAAGGCCATTAGAACCATAATTCATCAAAGTACTTTTACTTTTAATACTTAAGTATATATGAAGGCAAATACTTTTATACTTCTACTTAAGTAGAAATTCAAAGTGCATACTTCCACTTTTAATGGAGTAATATTTTACACCAGGTATCTATACTTTTACTTAAGTACGTAGTTAGTGTACTTCGTCCACCACTGCCGCAAAGTAGTGTGCGATGAAAAAGTCACCCTTCTCAGGCTTGTGTTTGTCCTCAACTCCTCTGCTCATGAAACTCAAATACAACAAAGGCAGAATGTATAATACCACGAACCCTGGAGTGGGAGTCGGAGCATTTTCTGCACATTAAGTTTATTACTCCGCAGTATGAGTTTAAGTATTAACCTCTTACTCTCTCTCCCACAGTCTCTGTTTTTTTTCTCTTCTTTTTCATTCATTCTTTGCACTGTTACACATTCAAGATGGTAATAATTAATACTTCCTTTGAGGCAGTGTCTAATTATTCTGCTGTTTGAATACTTCTCTATGCTTCTTTTGATGCAGTAGAGCATGAGGTGATGAAACCTATCAAATAAGTCGGTGCTCAGAACCTCTGGCAGTGTTGGGATTCTGTAGTGTCTCTGAAGTAACAAAACAATCCTCTTCTGAGAATCCCAGTGGGAAGCGCTGACGGCAAAGTCTTTTCCCAATTTAGTCAAAGGGAGGAACAACTTGACAAAAAGAGGATTTGGTGAAATTATTTTGAACAGTGCCAACAATTGACATTACCATCAGAAGAACTATTTGCCAGTAATAGTGCCATCCATGCGTAAAGACCAACCTTCTGATTAAGGCGTTGTTGGTTATAGCATCAAAAAATAAGTACTTATTATTGTACTTATATATCTGAATTGCAATACCTCCGTGCCCCTAAGTAATATATTTTCCAATACCAAAAACCCATTACACAGAAAGCAGATGACAGTGTGGAAAATAATAATATACTGTTTATATTAGGCATTTTGCATGATGTCTGGGAAAAAATGCGAGTCCAAACTCAAAAAGGGTTTGATTTATGGGTCTGACGTATATCCTGGATGCTGTGAGGCAAAACCTTTACTCAAAGGATGTCAGTGCACAGCAGATAAGCCCACCACCACCACCACATACCCAGCCTGTAGGAGAGTTTTCTGTTTTGCCCTGCTGTTGTGCTGAGGCAGGCTCTATAATAAAAACCTGCTTTCATGGAAGTCCAGAGGGAGAACCTTGCACTTGAGTGGCTCAGGTGTACACACAAAGAAATAGAGGTAGCCTATCATTTCTGTACCCAAAGGTACCATTGTCAGAAAAGTACCTTGTAAGGTACGGAAATCGTCCTTAAGGTGACCATTGGACCTTTGTTTAATTGTAAGGGTACCAAACCATTGCTGACAGAAAATGGTACAAAGTTGTAGGCTACTTTTAACAAGCATAAAGTAATGATGATGCAGCAAATCATTGATCACACTGGGAGAAAGGCGTGTATCCGGAGAAATTTTATTCCATGACATGTCACATATACAGAGCACAATCAGCCCATATCTGGAATATGAGACATATTGTTAATACCCAGAGGTATCCTCAGTCAAGACTTGTTTTCTCATATATCGGGAGTGTATATTCACAAACCAAAGTTCATTAACATCAAACTATCTTTCACGCCACAAACGCTTGACAGTTGGAAAGGTTTCAGTTGGACTCGGACCTGCTGCAGGGCGCAGGGAAGGAGAAATCTAATTAAGTGTCTGGTGAGTATTAACAGAGAATTTGGATTTGATAGAACTATACCCTGTAGATTTTGTACCTAAAATCTACCTAGCAGTGGCATGCTAATATAATTTATTGGTAACCTCTTTAGTCTTTTAGCTACCTTGCTAGATAACGGATACAGGCACTTTTATGTAAATGTTAGTGTCAAACTTTAGTTTGCTGGTCAGCTGAATTTACTTATCTTGCAAACTTTGTAAACTGTCTTTGCAACTTTTGCCTCTCATTAAGGACCCTTATGATTACACAATCATAGCCTGCCGATCATTTATTACCCCAATTTTTTTTGTTTCAATTTCATCTCTTCCAATACCAATTTGTCCTTTTCAGGCCCTAACACATCCGTTGTGTGTCTTACCTGTAGTTTCTTGCAGAAACCGTAATTTTTTGTAGATTAAGAGTAACACTTGTTTATAGTTTGATTTTGTTTCATTGAACATGATTCCATATTCATCTCTCTCCCTCTCTTTCCCAGAGTTGTTCACATTGTTTTGTTTTTTTGCATGGTCTACAACATCCTATAGCCAATGACATTCTCAAATCTGGCTGCCCTAGACAACATACGTATATCTCACAATTCCAGTGAGTAGCCCATAGGCAGAATGTTTCATAGGTCGCCGTAAACTATTAAAAACGTTTTGCCTTGGTTAATTTTGTAGTTTGTTAATACAATGTATTTTTACAATTTTGACGTGTTGAAAATTAAATCTGTTTTGTGTCTTCATCGTATGCCCACAGTTTAGTTGCTATTTGCCCTTGGCATAATGATTGTGCGGTTGCAAATATTTAGTAGACTAAATAGATCAACCACTGTTCCACTGCCACTGATAATATGCACCCATCGGCAGGAAAGGCAAGATCTGCTCTTGAGTGCAACATCCATATCATGAATCTTACATGACCTTCCTGTCTGTCCAACCTAGGTCTCTATAGATATATATATATATATATACAGTGGGGAAAATAAGTATTTGAACCCCTGCCTATTTCGCAAGTTTGGCCACTTGCAAAGAAATGTGTGATCTATAATTGTAATAGTAGGTGTATTTTAACAGTGAGAAACAGAATATCAACAAAAAAATCCAGAAAACTGCATTTTATAACATTTATGACTTAATTTGCATTTGATGCAAAAAATAAGTATTTGAACCCCTAGCAAAACATGACTTAGTACTTGGTGGAATAACCCTTGTTGTTGCAAGCACAGACGTCAGACTTTTCTTGTAGTTGGTCACCAGGTTTACACACATCTCAGGAGGGATTTTGGTCCACTCATCTTTGCAGATCCTCTCCAAATCCTTAAGGTTGCGTTTTCAATGGGAGGGAATGAGGGAATGAGGTTCAAGCCCAATATTCCACATTACATGGCCCCATCCATAGTCCCCTCGATGCAGTGGAGTCGTCCTGTACCCTTGGCAGAGAAACAGCCCCAAAGCATAATGTTTCCACCTCCATGCTTGACGGTGGGGATGGTGTCATATTCAGCATTCTTCCCTCTCCAAACGCGGCAAGTCGAGTTGATGCCAAAGAGCTTGATTTTGGTCTCATCTGACCACATCCTGTCTCCCAATCCTCCTTAGAATCATTCAAGTGTTCATTGGCAAACTTCAGACGGCCCTGTACATGTGCTTCCTTGAGCAGGGGGACCTTGCGAGTTCTGCAGTACTTCAAACCATTACGGCGTAGTGTGTTGCCAATGGTTTTCTTGGTGACTGTGGTCCCAGCTGCCTTGAGATCATTCACAAGCTCCCCCTGTGTAGTTCCGGGGTTATTCTGCACCTTTCGGATGATCACCGATACCGCACGAGGGGATATCTTGCATGGAGCCCCAGACCTAGAGCGATGGACAGTTGTTTGGTGTTGCTTCCATTTACGAATAATCGCACCAATAGTTGTCTGCTTCTCACCAAGCTGCTTGCCGATGGTTTTGTAACCCATTCCAGCCTTGTGCAGGTCTACAATCTTATCTCTGACGTCCTTGGTCAACTCTTTGGTCTTGCCCATGGTGGTGAGGTTGAAGGTGTGAAGTATGATTCTTTGGACAGGTTTCTTTTATACACGTCACCAGTTGAGATCAGGTGTACCTTGGTAGGCCTAATGAGGACTAATCTGTGTGCTTCTTGGGCACATAACTGGTCATTGGGAGCCAGAATTCTTGCTGTTTGCTTGGGGGTTCAAATACTTATTTTCTACATCAAATACAAATAAAGTAGGGCTGTCAATCGATTAAAAAAATTAACTAATTAATCGCATATTTTTTAATTAATTAATCGCGATCAATCGCGATTAAAAGTTTGTTTTTCCTCTTAAGACTAAATCTTATAAATTAACGAGTAATCACTTCATACAGCGTGAATTTTAGACACTGTTGTTTAATTGTATTTATTTTTTAAACACAATGGTGCTGTCATGGCAAAAAGTGACCGGGTGCCAAAAAGAGCCCGGGTGATGTAATATTGGCTTTCGAACGACTTTTGAGTGACAGTTGCTATACCAACGCTTGCATTACGTAACCCGGACACTACATAACCCGGGCACTTTTTGGTCAGTCTCAAGAGTCGTTCGAAAGCCATCAGCTACTTGTTAGTCACTTAATATTGTGCCTAAAACTATTAAGTATTCCGTTTTAGCTACACCTGCCGGTATCCTGTACATCAACATTTGCAGTCAATACTACTTTTTTAATCGCTATATATTGTGGCTAAACACATTTTTACCCGGTAAATAAAGTGTTCCATTTTAGCCGTTTACATCATCATTTGCATTTCAAATGAAATTGTTTAGAGTAGAAATTCGTTTTTATAACAAGGAGAAAATATACTGATATACAGTGCTTGTTTATCTACCGTTTTAGCAAGCCAGCAAGTTAATTTGCTAACATCTTAAATAATATACGGTGCTTGTTCATCTACCTTTTTAGCAGGCCAGCCAGTTAATTTGCTCACATCTTAAATAATATACGGTACGGTGCTTGTTCATATACCTTTTAAGCAAGCTAGCCAGTTAATTTAATAACATCTTAAATAATATATGGTGCTTGTTCATCTACCTTTTAAGCAAGCCAGCAAGTTAATTTGCTAACATCTTAAATACTATACGGTGCTTGTTCATCTACCTTTTTAGCAAACCAGCCAGTTCATTTGCTAACATCTTAAATAATATACGGTGCTTGTTCATCTACCTTTTTAGCAAGCCAGCCAGTTCATTTGCTAACATCTTAAATAATTTAAGATCTACCATTATTTGTTGATATAGGCCTATTTAGAAAGACTTGGGAGAGTTCATACTAGCTTGCTAGCTAAACACTAAGCAAAATGATGTGCCCCAGCTAACGGAGTAATCGCTAACGAGATGCTAGCGGCGAAACCGGTTGAAATGTACTTACTTTGACACTATAACAAAGTTGTGAGTCAACAACTTTCCTAACACAGTCAAACATCAAGCACATGGTTGTTTTGCTTGGTTTATTGCAGGTAAAATACAGGCAAGCTGGTCTCAGGTAGCGAAGTATAATGCGAGATGCTCTGGGGTAAATTGCGTTATTGAGGTTGTCTGACTTCCAAAAAGAGCCCGGGTGACGTAATGCTAACGTTGGTATGGCAACTGTCACTCAAGAGTCGTTCGAAAGCCAATATTACATCACCCGGGCTCTTTTTGGCACCCGGTCACTTTTTGCCATGACAGCGCCCCTAGACGGTAAATCGTAAGATCGTGTATGTGCTTTATCATTTAAGGTGATAACTTAAAGACGAGCTGCTTCTGCGATAGCTAAATTCAGCTTGACAAATGCTACATACAACTTCAGTTTTGTCGATTGTTTTGTCATTTTGGCTCTTAAACAGAGACTTTCCGCCCAACAATCCCTCAGCTCTCTCCATCTTCAACTACCACAGTGGTTCTCAAACTTTTTCTGTCATTCCCCACTTAAACAAGGGGGGCTTTTCAAGCCCCACCTGTCCCTCATCGCTCCCATAAAATGGTAGGCCAAGCTTAAAATTGTCAATTATTGAATTAACAAATTAAGTAAACAAGTTAAGTAAAAACCAATAGCATCTTATTTAGGTCAGCAAATGTATATTGCTTGGAGTGATTTAATGTTTCATGTTGTAGTGTATTGTTGCTATGGACCATTGGTCAGGACGTGTAACAAAATACACCGCTTCCAACCACAAATAAGAGATACATTTAAGCCACTTCTGATATTAACAAATACAAAGTCTAAAAACAATTGACAGCAAGCAAAGTTAATAACAGCGACTTCACGCAGAGGCTCTGGTTTAGGGCCCCCCTGAGCTCAGGGGCCCTTGGGCCTGGGCCCGTTCAGCCCGTTCGGTAATCCATCCCTGCACGCACACACTATTGTATTTCTTTCTGTTGACAGACTTTTACTTTGACAACTGTGACAGTTAGTAACGCACATGTCTAGTAAGCCTCTATTAAATTATGCTTTCCCTTGCACGCTCAAAAACAATGACTACGTTTTTTCGCTGTCTCACACTGTGATAAATATGTTTAAGTGACCTATGTTTAAATTCTATGAACTGTGTTAGTTCGTTGTAACGTAAAATTTAATTATTATTAATTTAGATACGTTACGTTCTAATATGTGACCGTTAGCACACCATTCATTCATAACTCTGTTGGTGGCTAACATTAGCACTTATTAGCCAGCTGTGCTGTAATCTGTTGTTGCTCTGATTCTTGGTGTAATGAATCTAATAGTAACTTGCTGTGTTTCGTTTCTTGTGTATTATTGTTTCACTCATAAGTTTTCACCTGACATCAATAAAGGAGCAAGGCGAGTTAACCGTAGCCTACACAGCCCTAACTAAACTAAAGTTGCGTTAACTGCGTTAAAATATGTTATCGCATTAATCGCGGCCGCATTAATCGCATAGATTAAAGTCATAAATGTCATAAAATGCAGTTTTCTGGATTTGTTTGTTGATATTCTATTTCTCACTGTTAAAATACACCTACCATTACAATTATAGATCACACATTTCTTTGCAAGTGGCCAAACTTGCGAAATCGGCAGGGGTTCAAATACTTATTTTCCCCACTGTATGTCTGTGTGTTTATATGTGTTTATGTATGTATATATATATAACAATTATGTGAAAAAAATCTTTTGAAAATGACATAATGTCATTGGCTCCTACAACAAATGGCCAATTCCAATGCAGTTTTATATTAGAGCCCCTCAAACTACCTGAATCGTTTTTGAATGTTTATTAGTTGGTTTTCATATGTATAAGGCCTGATTTTTAAACAATGCTTCATTATCTTGCAGCTTTACAGGAAACAGTGATGAGAGTGAAACTGATGAAAAGGTGGTCATCATAAAGCCAAGCTGACGGAGGCCTACAAATCCACAAGCTGCTGATGTCAACTAGCAGCACAGAAAGTACCATACACAAAAAGTACTGTCATTGTGCGGATGATTTAATGTTGTCCTCCACCCCAACAAAAGATGATATGAACTTTTACACAACACTTTTATAAAAAGGACTGTGAACACTGGAAAATAAAAAGCAATGAGAATATGTACAAAATTGTAATGTTAAGATATGTAAACGAATAGGTAGTTCTTTAAATAAATTAAAGTAAATAATTGTAAATGTTTTTGTCTTTGGATTTAAGGGTATGCTGTTAAGCCTCATACAAAAGGTACAAAATGGCATATCGCTCCAGATGTACCTCATTAGGTACCAATTTTGTACCTTTCCAAAAAGTACCAGGACATAAAGGTAAATTGTTGTCACCTAGGTTGCAGAAATTTTCTTTTGAGGTACAGGCAAGCAGAGGTGTAAAAAGTACTGAAATGTTGTACTCAAGTAAAAGTACAATTACTTTGATGAGATTTTACTTAAGTACAAATAAAATGACCCATCTTAAAATCTACTCAAGTAAAAGTAAAAAGTAGTTCATTTAAAATGTACTTTAAGTAAAAGTTACTTAGTTACTTTTAACAGCTTGATGGGGGGCGCTCCTATATAGTGCAAAAAAGGACAAGGGGCCATAAAGCCAATACAAAAACTAGTTATTTTTAATTAAAGGAGAATCTTTAGAAATATAAGTGCAATGACATTAAACATGTCAAACATTAAACATTAAACATGTCAACCAAACATTTAAGAACTTTTGGGAGGACATGTCAAGACATGAACCACATGACAGATAAAATAAAAATGCGGCTGCCCCACTGTATATTTAAACTTTGGTTACTTTACTTGTGTCCACCTTTAGAGCATTAGTCTACAAACTTCTTGTTGAGTTTGAGCAGCAGCTGATTTTCAAGGTGAGTAGAGTTCATCCGGGCTCGCTTTGCAGTGAACAGCAATCCAATCGCAGGCGGCCGAGGCAGGTAGGCCAGTATTGAGTTTCAGGGACAGATTTTTGATATTCTGAAAGGAGTTCAGCAGATCCATATTGACTGAGACACAGGCTAGGTACCCTTCTAACTCCCCTCTACCTTCTGACCTTCATTGAGGAAAATAAATCATCTTCATCTGATGAATGTTGTCCAACTTGCTCCAGCCTCTACCTTCCGGTCAAGGTGTTGTCTGACATAGACTTGACCTGTAGAATGACAAACAACATAGTATTGAGCTGCCATCAAGAGTGCATCATAACACAGAAATAGCTATAAATAGCTATTTGAGATGACAGACCGACAGTATACAGAATTATAGCATTATTTTCTATTTCTACATGCATCACAATTCATAATCCTCAATTCTTGCTAACCGAGACCCCTGAGCATGAACATAAAAGACATGCACGTTGCAAAGCCATCACTTATCGTTATCAATATCTGACTAAACATCGTGATAAATTCCAGATAACGACATACACATTGACTTGTCCAACTGTCTGACAACGACGGTGTGCGCATTCACATCGTTCCTGTTTCAGGGCATGGGAGACAGCCAAATGATTAGCCTAATATCAGTTTATGTGGTGTATTTCATTGCTGATGACTGATCTGCAGTTTTTAACACATTATGAGAGACTGAACATAATAATGCTATGACCTGAAACTAGTGATGTGTCGTTCGTGAACGATTCGTTCATTTTGAACGAATCCTTACAAGGACTCGAGAGTAACGAGTCCTCTCAAAAAAAGATTTGTTCATTTTCTCGTGGCCGCGCATCGGGACTTGCATAGGCTCAGCCAAGGAAACAGAAATGATTAATTGAATGCAGGTCACGTGAAAAGGGATCCAAAGACTCGTACAAAGACCGAATCGGGAAATGAATGAATCATTTCTGTTTCCTCTAGCTACCAGTACTGAGCCTATGCAGGTCACGTGGAAAAGGATCCAAAGACTGGTATCCGGCAGATGAACGAATCATTGATCCAAAGACTTGATTGGCAGAAGAACGAAACATTGATCCAAAGACACGGTCGGGAGGTGAATTAGATTCGTTCATCTGCCGGATATGAGTCTTTGGATCATTTTTCACGTGACCTGCATAGGGTCAGCACTGGTAGCTAGAGAAAACAGAAATGATTTGTTCATTTTGACTGGGTCTTCGGATACGGATCTTTGGATCATTTTTCACGTAACCTGCATAGGCTCAGAAGAGGAAACAGAAAGGATTTGTTAACCTCGTTCACTTTCGCGTGACTAGGTTTAGTTAGACGTGAATGATATTCGTTAGGCCTTATTCGTTACTGAACGAGATTCAAAGATTCGAGTCAGTAAAATTATCCGAACTTCCCATCACTACCTGAAACGAATGAAAGACAGGAATGGAATTATTATTCATTCAGTCAACTGGATGACGGCTGTTAACAGAAGGATGGACACGAGGAGTGTGCACGAGTGTATAGCTAGCCTTACTATCGTCGACGTTAGCAAACTCAGGGCGGTTGCAAGTGCTAGCCAAAATGAGGCTACTAGTGCCATGAAACGCACAGCAAAGCCTACTAAACAACGAATTCGTTACTTAACACCTCTGCAGGCAAGAAGGTACAAAAATGTCCCAATGATAAAGGTACAGCTTGTATTCTGGTAGGGTACATATGGAGCGACAAAGCTGCACTTCGATATCTTAGTGTGTAAACCAACCAACCAAGCTTTTGCACTGAGACAGGGGTGCTGGAGTAAGCAGACAGTGATTGTAAACACCATCAGGATTGTAGCCATTGTCTGCTGGCCACGGAGATGCATAATTCACTTGCACCGGGAGAATGATAGACCGGAAGTGAAATGCACATTGTATGAACGCTGGAATGACATTTGTAAAACAGTATTCGGTATAATTTCTCATTTAAAGCCCATAATTTCTTGCTTTCTTTCTCTCTTCCTCGCACATTTCTCTTTCTTACTCTGAACCGTATTCATTTCTCTTGTGTATCTCTCAGCCAGGCTCCACTTGGAATGGAAACACTGCAGCCGTCTGGTTCTGCCTCTCTCCAATAGGGATGCTGGCTCTCTAATGTGTTGCATTATTGAAGACTAAAATACTTTCTGTGGACCACCTGTTCACTCATACTTACAGAACCACACAAAAGCACACCCACACCTAGTTTCTGTCTCTCTTATGCACACACACACACTCTTGATTTGCTTGAGTTTGATTTTCTTCATATTCCCCTTTCCCCAAGCAAAATAGACAGAGGTAGTCAAGCTCCATCCAGGTTCTTTATTTATCTGTCATTTGTTTTTCTGTTTATTGGTCTGTCTATGTGGAGCTCCTGCCTACTGCTGGATGTGTGGTGGATGTGTGATGTGATGTCTGATGGACGATGAGTGACTGTTTGCTGTCACACCAGTGATGCTTCCTCACGATGATCTACCAGAAAGTAATAACAGCAGACATCAAGAACAATCCGACCATGCCAAAACAGCCATATAGAAGCACAGAATAATTTTTTTTTTCATTATTATTTATTTACTTATTCAATCATTTATTTAATCACTCATTCATATTATATATAGAACGATACGTTTGTTGTTTATGACTCATGGATATTGCGGTTACTCTTGGGGTTTTGTCTATTTATAAAATGGCTGTGCTTTTATGAATTGTGCTGAGAAGCCTTGTGATTACTCAACTGCCAGGGGATCGGTGCAGAGCCGATGTGGTGCACCATGGTGCCGTAACCGTGGCTTAGATATGCCCCAAACACACACGGGGAGCAGAGTAGGCTGGCGGCTATGTGGAGTGCACTGCTGAGGGAGTGAGGGGGAGAGGAGAGAGAGAACGAGAAAGAGGGCTGGAGGTAGAGCGTGGGAGTGTGTGTGTATGCGTAGAGAGAGAGAGAGAGTCGTCTGAATGCCTTGCTGTAGAGCACAGGAGTAAGATACGCTGCTGCTGAGGAATAGAGAGCAAGAGGAGGAGAGGGAAAGAGAGCGAGAGAGAGCGAGAGAGAAAGAGAGCGCGTGCGAGAGAAAGTGGGAGGTGCGTTGCTCCAGCATCTTGTAGGGATTTGAGACGGATCCAGCACGAGGATTCCCCTCAGTAAGTGGCTGCTTGCTCTGGTGTGTTTGAGAGAAAAGGGAGACAGAGAAGAAAAGGCACAGAGAAGGAAAAAGGAGAAAGAGAGGCTGAGGAATATAGAGGGAGAAAGAGGAAGAGAGTCAGGGACAAAGAGGAGGACTTTGAGTGCATCCCAACTGCTTGACAGATGGTATGGCAAAGTGATTCTTTACTCTCGCCCGTTGCCTCCAGCATCCTCCCCCCCAGGGTCTCTGGCTCAAGGTAATGGAGTCTTTGCACCTCTTGCATATTGTCATGTGTTATACTGGACTATGTTATCTTTGACAAGCTTGGGCTTCTCGTGCTTCTTGAATGTGCTATTATGTGTATGTGCACGTGCATGTGTGCTTGCGTGCATGCGTGTGTGTCTGTGTTTGCGTCCGTGTCTGTGTGTGTGTGTGTGTGTGTGTGTGTGAGTCTGAGTGTGAGATGTGTGCATATGTTTTACTTGATGTGTTGCCTGTATGCCTGAGTGTATGCCTGAATGGATAGTTAGTGAACATGAGTTAATGAGCTCATGCTGTAGAGTAGACAGATCATAAGTATTGGCTTAAAAGTAGATGTATTACTAGCAGACGGTTTACTGGAAAGAAACTGGATCATCTCCATCAACTCCAGCCGCTAGTTGTACCAGTTTGTTGGTAGTCTGGAAATGCTGTGCTGGTCCTCTTGTGACCATACACAAGCTGTTCTGGTGATGCACTATCAGCCTTGTTTGTTATGTAATACTGTGGGTTGAAGGGACTGAGAGCCATGGGAGGGATCCGGTGCTCGGCCACCTGACCTGCAATCTGCTTCCTCCAGCATCTTTTATCGCTCACGTTCTGCGAATGGACAAAATGCTGTCTGTGCGGCTTGCAGTTCTTCAAGGGAGTATTATCATAGGGGGGTCCTTATCCCTCATGTGCACCCAGACACCCACACACACACAGCCATACACACACACACACACTCACACACACACACATGTAAACAATCACAAACACATGCGCACATACACATATGCGGAGATCCCGGGGGGGACGGGGGGAAAGTTGTCCCCCCCCAACAGTCATTGTAAATACAATTCTACTCGGACATGCTTGCGGCAGGGATTCCAAAATCTTCCGGGGATTTTGCCTTGCTGGAGATTTGTGTTCCTCTGTGTATTTTAAAAACTAGTTATTACATCAGCATGTGAAAAAAATGGCCAAACTCCTTTGCGGGGGGAGGGGGCGGGGTCATTTCCAATTTTCCTGTGTCCCCCCCAGGGAATTACTCTCTGAAATTGTACCGTGTATTGTCCCCCCCTACAATGAAATGGGATCTCCGCCCCTGCACATACACACATATGTACACACTTACACACTCACACTCACACACACCCAGAGTAGTTGGATAGAGTTCATGGATGTCTCAGCCCTGGGTTTGTATGCACCGCAGGTGAATATTGGAAGCCCTGTTAAGCTTTATAGAAGCCTGTCAGCTGTCCAGTGGGTCAGCTGTGACTCACTGTCTTGAATTTGCCCAAGAATCTTACTGTGAGGTTTTATAAATGGGACAGATGCAACAGCAGGCAGTGATTTCATGCTGGTGTTTGTCATGAAAGACAGATAAGAAATGGGCATTTTGTTGAAATAATATTGTGTGGCCAAGGACCAGCATTGTTTCACTTCATATATTATATAGAAGTTGTTTTCAAACCATGCAGTCAGGTTTTGTGTATTTAACCCATGCCGAATGCTAGAATGATTCTCCAGGTTTGCTCCGCAGGCATATATTTGTGTTGTAAGAATAAAGATAGATGAGCTAATAAACTCAACAGACAGTCCCATGTATCTCCACCTCCCATACAACCAGCCCTTACTTGTTTTGTAATGACATCGTTCATTCTCAGCATTCTCATTTATTTGTGTATTAACATGTAAATGCAAAGACACAATTTTTTTCTACTGGACCCGGATGAATAAACCCCACATGCAAACTTGTCACGTTCCGGCCGTGTGTTAAGTGTTAGAGGGGTGCCCTGTAGAAGGAAGGAGATTTACATGCTGCACACTGGTCTGGAAAGACTTTTGGCATATGATTAATCCATGCTGTTTTTCCATTCAGTCGTTTTAATCAGGGAAAGAATGTGGATTTGCTTGGCCTTTTCATGACTTAGTTCAGACACAGGTCACAAGGAAAACACCAGTGTGTTTAATCAAATGAATGATGCTTTATTATGCCACACCTTACACCTTACAATACACAAGCCAATACTTATATTTGTGATGGCGTCTACCCGATCTATATAATTCCCCCTTTATAGATGTGTTTAGTTCAGAAATGTATGCCGTGTGATAGCCTAGAGACACACATATGTGTCTACACTACAGGTTTGCATTGCTATTACCGTGCTCTATTATTTCAGAAAAGACAACTGAAATTGACTTTAACTTAGATACATACCAGTGTTACTTTCTGCTTGCGCTGGTCTGGTTTGGTTAAGTAACTTTCCACAAGCACAGTTAATATAAATAGAGCCATAAAGTGCCAGATCAGATAAGGCCAAATTCAGTACACAGCTGTTTTCTCACTTTGCACATTCATTTTTACAGGCGCAGACACACACTGACGATAGTTGAAGGTGAAAGGTGTTAGCTTTGCCAGGAGCATAAGAGTGGTTCAGGGGCTGAGGCAAGCCTATTAGACATGCACAGGTGGAGGAGCTGAAATGGATGGTTTGAAATGAGGCGTGAACAAGGAAACGGTCGCAGGAGACTCTATGCTAATATGTCTATTTGCTTTTAGAAAAACGTGAAGTGCTCTGACAATGATGTGACTATTTTCAGTTCATTTACCTGATGGACATTTGCTCTCAATTGCTGTGGCATATGAATTGGCTGGAAAAATTGTCTGACCTTTCCTCAAACAAAGGATGTCAAGTCGTTGATGTTGTCACAAAAGCCCCATTTCATGCTTCTACTATAACACTGTCTATTTCTCTATCTCATCTCTTTCTCTCTCTCTCTCTCTCTCTCTCTCTCTCTCTACTATATCTATTTATTTATCTATCTATCTCAATCTTTTCATAGAATATGTCGTCAATGACCCCAAAGTAAACCAACCTTTTGTGGAAAATGATTTAGCCCTACACAGCCTCTGATCTCTCTCTCTCTCTCTCTCTCTCTCTCTCTCTCAGCCTTATTTTCTCTCTCTCCCCTCCCCACCACTTTAGATGTTTTCCCTTCATGCTCCTGTGAGCATATGTCAGAATTGACCCTATAAAATACGCCATTTGTTTTAACTCCCATTCAGCATCTAACGCACTGACAGGACTGAGCAAGGGCTTCATCTATACTGGTGGCCATGGTTTATGATTTGTTCTCATTGAGCCTTGGTGTGGCTGAAAGTTTTAGATGAGCGTTGTTAATGCTTGGCTTGTTTCAGGAAGTGCCTACGCAATGGAAGAGGCATGTGTTGCTACAGGTGCATTTTACTGTATACCGTGCAAATTAAGTGCTACTGAGACAAAAGTGCTAATTATGACAATGGAACATTTTCAGTCTCTTAGGCCACTGTATTCAGTTGCAGTAGTGCTAATAATGTTCAACTAAAGTCAATCAAAGTAATAATGATTAATTTGTCATGAGTGAATATGGGTAGACACATGTCACTGGTCCTAAACCACACTCTCAAATAAATTGTCTTTTAATCTAATAATCTAATCTTTTTGACAGGAACATATTTGTCTGTGTTTGCCCAACTGTAGTCAGTAGATGAACATGAGTCTCACTGTTGATTATGACATTGGTGGTTGGTGGTTAGAGTTTCATCACTGCAATTTTGCAATTATTTCTTCCTTTGTGTCTGTCCCTGCGAAGGGATTTGGCTCTGCTACAGCCTGTCCTGTGCCAGCATTTGGCAAACATGCTCATTTATCATCATTCTTAGTAGGAGTGCCAAATGTTGGGGGTTAATGTATTGCACCCAGTGTAGGTGAGATATTATTAAGGTTAAAAACCGCCTGATGTCTCGTTGAAAACATTGAAATCTAACTTGGCACGCATTATTACAGTGCAGACAGTTTCCCTCTCTCTCTCTCTCTTTCTCCTCTTTCTCTCTCTCCCTCCAGTCCACATCTCCTATAGTTACACCATATGCTACTCCCCCCCTCCAATCATGTCTACTGCCTGATTTCCCCATCTCCTGCTCCTCTAACTCTCTTCTTCCCACACTCTCTCTTCCTGCTCTCTGGCATGTCCTGAGCCCTGCTGTGCAGAAAGACTAAAACTGATAGTATCACATCCAGGCCTTGTCAGTGAGGTGTGCGATGCTTCAGCTGGTTCATGAAAGCACGTCTCTCCAGTCTCGCCTTGGATGTGGAAAGTCGCATGACACCATTGTTGCTTTGGTGGAGGAGACACACGGCCGCTTTCTCCTAAAATCACAGAATGACCTTTGCATTGTGGCAGCGAATCAGCTATCATGCCGCACTGGAAATAACATGTTCAGGCTGTACCAGGAGGTTCAGAGTTGCTTCTGTTTGTAAATGTCACACACCGTGAACTTGGAGAAACAGTGTTGGGGTTATTAGTACTGCCACAGTGGTCGCATCTGAGCTTCAAAATAGGATGGGGTTTTTATTTAAAATCTAATAACTTAGCTTGTATGAGCCACTGTATTGGGAAGTCTATTATTTCAAAGGCAGTCAGAGCTCCTAATTTCATTGTGTTGATGATCTTGTGGGGCTCCCTTTGAATTGCTATTACCCTCATCAGGGCAATCCCGCATCAACATTGCTAATGATGTTGATCCAGTTAACCGTTTTGAATCGCAGACCACTCGCTGTGTGCAATTTTGGAAAGCCCACAGCACCCTGGTATTTGTCTAATAGAACGAGCGTCCAAACTAATGATTATTACGATTATTACAGTATATATCCCCAATAGCTCCTGTCATGTAATTTCTACCATGAGCCATAGTTTAGATCTGTTGTCTCACACCCCAGTGTGCATGAAGTTTACTGGCATGTAATTGGAGAAAGTAGACACATTCACTTGAATTGCGACCCTTGCAGATACAATGACTGCGGATCAGATATGGGCCGATACCATTCCAGAGTCAACTGCTGTCTTCTCTTGTGTCTTGAGACTATTATGGTTTTGCTAACGCAACCATCTGTCGATTTGTATCTGCAATGCATTATCAGAATCAGAATCAGAATCAGGTTTTATTATCATTATGTGAATTCTTATCAACACTTGATTGTCCAAGGCGTACATGGGAGATATGGGTCTGTTGATAGTGAATGTTTCACTCTTGTTGTTAAACTGTAGTACAGCTATGTTTATAAAGTACTGCATGCTAAGGTGACGGAAATAAAAGGAATTTTATAGCACCTTTTTGAAGACATTGGCATGTTGTTTTCAGTGCAGCCTCAGATAAAGAATTTAAAGAGCATTTTGTCACTGTCAACTACAACATATGGAAGGCTGAGTTGACCCAGTGCTTGACAGCTTCCCAGCCGTTGAACTGTCACAGATGTCTTAAAACACTGCCTTGACAGGCACGTCAAGTCTGGTTGACTTTGTTGGACTCAGACAGTCATGAATAATGGAAAAACCATTTACTGTTTCTCAGACTCTTGAATTGGGAGTCAGTAAACAATATATTCTACCTCCATAGTCTAAAGAGCCAGTTTGACCTGCGAGCCCATGAATATAACTGATTATAGAGGCCGACAGAGAGGGGAATAGGTTGTAGAATCAACCATTCATCTATTCCTCTTTTTGCAAATATTCTCCATCCCCCTGCTGTGAACATCTGTCTGCTAGCAATGCGATTGCACTAACAAAGCCAGCTTTGCTCACTGTTGGAGTCATTACAGTGGAATTCAGATATAGAAATGAGGCCGGTTCTCTCTTTTTTTCCAACTTCATAAGGTGTGCAATTTAATCCATTCTCTCAGTTACACCCAGACATAGGAGAAAAAATTACAGAGCTGGTACAACCTGAATGGGATTCTTTTTTTAAAGAAACACTCAAGTTTTTAATTCTGTAGTTACTAATGTAATTGCCATAACAAAGAGTGAACACTAAACTAGGTGCCATGGATTAAACACTAGCCTTTGAATTGATACAGTGTATTTCACTGGTCATAAATACATATCATTGCAGTGGTTATTGCCAATATTAATACACTACCTCTACTCCTGAGGTTAATGGAAGCACCATAATATTGTAGGCAAACTTGACTTGACTTGGGTGTTATTAGCATATGAGCTGAGTTGTATTAGCAGAAACCTGCTGGGTTTATATTTTCATCAGCCGTGGAATGCCACAGTCTGACATATATAGAGACCACAGTGGTGCCAGAAAAATAGTGAAGAAAGCATATTATGGTTCTGAGCATGTCAATCATCTGGACCATTCATTTGGATGAGTTTTTAATAGGGGGTGGGAGTATATGTGTGTGTTCAGGATACAGTCAGAGGAAAAAAAACCTTTTTGTTCTTTTCCTCAAGAGCCCTATTCAAACTGTGCAATCAAAGCGATGTGAGAGCCTGATCTCGACCCTCTCAATAATTGGATCCAGGTCTCATGAATACCAATGCTGGTTATGACACTCTCCCGCTCCTACGATACAACCCCACAGTAATAATGCTAGACATGTCTGTAGAGGAGCAACCCAAACATCTGAGGCATCCAGGTTCCCCAACAACAAAGACTCTCACTGGCATTACTAACTGCATAAGTGGGATAGCTGTTGTGATGACTTAGGCTGGATGAAATGGGATGTGTGAATTCCGTCTGTCTGGTGCAGTGGGGGACATTTCGGAGCTTAAGGCTCACTGGGGCAGATGTACTAACATGTTAGGATTGTTGGATGTTTTCAGGCATAATTTCATCACAACGTGCATCTAAAAACATGGCATGGTATGTAAGAACAGTAAAACTGCTATCTGCCAATTGCAGGAGCACATAAAGACAAGTTGCTTGCATTCATTGGAGGTTCGTGGGAAAAGTGGGAGTTTCGGCCGGAAATTATGGGAGGACAGGTGCAAAAATAACGTATTACATATTCCGTTTGTTATAGTCCAAGTAGTATAGTTATAGTATTTTTTGAGTGGTGTAGATTTACTGCCCTGTACTATCACTCTGTTTGATGACACCTTATTACCATGTATACCTATTTCGGCTGCTATTTCCAGATCGCTAAACATTTGTTTCCTTTTCTGTCGGTCAGCGGTTCCATGATTCCATCCAATTCCACTGTGCCACCCACTCACTCACTTTTGATTACGTGATCAGCAGCCGGTTTAGTACATCCAACGTAAAATTATAAGTCACTGTTCTAGTGGCTGTTTGTGCTGCGCTCATTAACATATGTACATCTGCCCCCCAGTGTGGTTTATGGTTGACAGACACAGACAGGCCAATGCTTTTTCCCTGGTCATGTACAGCACAGTATTTTGCACAGTTTACTATGAGGACCACTTGAGTTAAGTCCTTACAGGTTGTTTCCTGAAGTAAGTATGTCTACACCTCTACAGTAAGTAATGTTGTCTACAGTAAAACAATCATTACCCTACTTGTAGTTTCAGGTTGTGGTAAATACTGACATTTATACCCTAAAAATTCTAATAAGTAAAAGTGTTTTTGTGCAAAAATGTTAACTTGGAGATTAAATAGCGATGCTCATTTATCTGGTGTCAGGAGATCGCATTTACCTACTGCGTTTAGAAGTCTCTTACAAGTGTGGCCAGTCCCTCATTACTTCGGGATCAAACTATCCAAGCTGGCGTCCAATTTTAGCAACCATGGTTGTCATGGTGACAAGTCCCAATAGAGTATTCCAATCCTTTACCTTTGGTTAACCCTGTCATTAACTCCCTTTTCCATTGCTGAGCCCAGAGCAAAGGCTACAGTCCCAGAGTGTGAGAGAGAGGGAGAGAACACTGTGTGGATTTAAACTTCTTAGTTCAGTGTTTTAGGATTTTATTTATCTCTGTAGTTTGGATTGTCTTGAAAGTTTCCGTGTACAATGGGAAACATTTGTTCCCGTGTCATCTGTGGCTTGAGGAACACATGCAAATTACTTCAATAATCTTTTGAAAATGTGTCCTTGTGTTAAAACGGTGAAAAGATAAAACCCTGTCCAGGCTGATCGACCAGCTGAATCATTGTCTGCTGAAAAAGCATGTACCTCAATGAGCCAGCAGATACAGAATAATGAACAAAGGGGTGCATGAATCAGCCAGTGACAAAATGTCCCTTTCAAAGGATGATGTTCAGTTACTGACTCAGTTTAAAAAATGCATTAGAGATTAATACTGTACATGGGCAGGGGTATAGCCATTATGTGGTGGGAGTGTAATTATAAAACTATTGAGGCGACACAATCATGAGGCCCTTTGGAACGCCACAAACTCCCTTATACATCAAAACTCCTGTCACCATCGATTCCAGAAACTTTGCTGCAGAGGCTTTTTCTACCTGCTAATTAAGGTAAATACAGCTCCCAGAAAACTAATGACTGTGTGAACTCTTTTCTGAACAGAGAGTGGGCAGGACGAAGCAAAGTCAAATAGATATACTAACACAGTTCTTTTTACTACAAAATTAGAGTCTGTAGAGTAGGGTTCCTCTTGCACAAGAACATGGTGAAATGACACAGCCTAGTTGCTATGTAACTGAAACACATACTGTATATCAAATCTATATTAGACTATCTGGCCTGCTTCTGCAGGAAGCACAACATACACCAGGTTGAAACTAACCAGAGTCATAACAGGATAATTGTCAGAGTGTGTTCTCTTGTCTCTGATTCCAGAAGTTTCAGTGTCAAGACTTGGTCTCCTATTATATGTAATTGTTTTTGTCCTCTCAAAGGTATGTTGTGTTTTACTCTGGGAGATGTATTTTTTGGAGCTGGAGTTTTGAGCTGGAAAAGGTTTTCATTGCAGGGTTTTGGGGGGTTTTTTCCGCAGGAGAGAGAGAATGTAGCCACTGACCTAATGTAATATTTAGGATGTTGACTTTATGCACATTAGCATGTAGACAAGGTACACCTATGCTATAGGCTAGTACTGCAAACTAGTAACTTTACTACATCTAGTAGTACTACAACTAAAGACCTTACACCAGATTGCTACCAAGAAATTACACTCATTAGTGTCCTTATGATTAACTACCTGCCATTCAAATATCTTATCTAACAAAACATCATGACATTCTGCTGGTGTTCAGTAAAATAGTCATGGTGTTGAATTAGATCCAGTTCAAAAGTTTGTCTGCTTTGATTCCACTTGTCTGTGTAAGCATACAATGTGGACATTTGTCCTGATTACCCTGCTTAGCATTTCTTCATCTTTGTGCCTCTGTTATCTAATTTCACCATGTTTCCGAAGAGACCGCAGTAACTTCAGTCAGAGTGTGTCCCTCTCAGTGTCCCTCTTTTCAAATGAGCTGAGTTCATGTCCACAGCAGATTAATGGAAATTGAAATGGGATATTCCATTAAGCCATGGTTGAGAGAGCATGCTCATTATCATTATTATCATAGATCAGTATTCTCCCTAGAATTCAGCAGTAGCTGAGAAAGTTAAAAAACAGTGGAAACATTTTGCTTTGTCGTCCCTGCCTGCTTCTCACCCTACCACCTCCCTCCCTCTCTCACACATTCAGCAAAATAACAATTCCACTGAGATCACTGAGATGTAACTCGCTCATATCACCCCTTGTATTAAAGCTCTCATTGAAGCATAGGAGGATGATAATTGCTGGTGTTGAACATTTAAGTCCGCTGCGCTTTTGAAATAAGAATATCTGCGATATGATGTGTAAGCCAAAGTCATTTTCTCGTTTGAAAGCTGATAGCAGTGGAATGTGGTGATGAATGGTATGAATTCCATAGATCATTGATATTAAATTTTAATGTTGCATAAAAGGCTTTCATCTGTATTATATTTCACTTAGGGAGCTGATATTCTTAACCAAAGCCCTCTTTCACGCTGCTTCACACATAGGACACCATTTTAATTGCCAGGGTATTGAAAAGTGTGAGCACGCTCTCTTGTTTTTGTCCAAAGTGTGAGCTTAGAAACACTGGGAGCACACACACACGTGTTTCTGGCCACAGATTTAATTAATCAAGGACTGGTTTGAAGGAACAGTGTTTGATCTTTGCCTTGTATTGATCTGTCTAAAAATAAGTTCCAATAGGAATCCAATAAAAGAGCTCCAATAGGACTGCCAATTGCAGACTCTGTTACTTCCGTGCTCTTGTGCTAAACATCAGCAGTCATCAGCAAACACATGCAGAACTAGGACAGGTTTACCACAGACCCTGGAGTTTTAGTTTTTTTTCTCAGTCAGCAATGTGTCAGTAACTATACTAAACTTGCAGCAGCACTCTGCTCCACCTACAAAACTGCAGAGTGAAAATCTGCATGACTGGGCCTTCAGTCATACTACATCTCGCAGTCAATATATGTCAGAAGTCAGGTTTAAATCTTTATGTATTACCCTAGCAGAATTGGAGTGTATTGCAATGGTCCAGTCAAACAATGCCCAACTCTTTCTCTCAGTATATTTGGCTCAGGCCAGCACTGACTAACCTTGGCCATTGCTCCCGCTGGCTGGCAGTTGTTCAGGCCCACCCCAACCTTGCCACCTTCGGGCAGATTTATGTGCAGAGGGCAGCAGGCCTGTCCTGGTGGTGTGTAATTAGTGCAGTAAATGTCTCCGCACTGCCAATGAATTTGGCGTAAATGCCCATTAAAGGGGCACCCTGGTTACCATCTGTGCCCCCCGTCGAGGACAAATAGACAGAGCAGACAGCAGGTGAGAAGGAAATGGGCGGACGTCTAGGACTCAGCAGGGAGTTGGATACCAGAGTTATGTTTGCTGTCATTGGGGAGAGCATGAGTCAATCTCAGTGCTTGTGTAGTTGACATTCAATTTAAAGCTGTTTTCCAACAAACATTTCTGTGTGCGCCAAGCAACACTGTTTTTTTTCTCTTGACTTTGTAGTTGACTCTGTACACCACCACTTGACTTTGCGCATTCATTTTCCATGGCACAGTGCATTGAACATGACCTTGCCTTGTGAACAAAAAAAAAGCTAAGTACGCTCACTGTGTACTGTTTTTTTTTACAGCTCCATAACTACATACAGTATATATTCTCAATTACAATTGTACAATTTACAATTGTAAAAAGTGAATCTGCCAGTTCACCTAAGCTTTCACGTGCCCAATTTGTCTGCATTTTCCTCCTGCCCATTAGGAGATGAGAACCATAACTATGTAAAGTTCTCAGTGCAAACATTTGTACTCACAGTACAACATTGTAATACATCATAATACAAGATGCACATTTAATCTACCCATACCACCGTTGTTATTGTAAAATGTCTGTAAAAAAAAAATCATGTGTGTTGTGACAATGAATGGCATGGGGCTTTGTGTCTGCTTGTGCTATAAATGGAATGTGGACTAATTCTCTGAAAAGCCGTCCCTTCCTCTCCCTGGCATTGTGGCGGTTGGCTCGTCCCAGCCTGCTGTGATAACCCCATTTCTGCAAAGCTCTGTGCAGAGCGTGTTAGATTCCACGCCATCTTTTCTTCGGCATGCCACTCCGCTGCCAGGCCTGGTGTGCAGAGAATGTGCCCCTGAATGAGAATGAGAATGGGAGTTTTATGGCAATGTGTGTCATCAACAAGAACATTTGGATTTAAATTAGCTCGGGCACCTGAGGTGGAGGTGCCATTTATCTGTCCCTGTAATTTGTATGCCAGAAGAGAAACAGTGTTTGGGTTTGGGCTTTGGTTGCTTTAAAAGGTGGCAAATTATTATTCCAATGATTAAGAAAAAAACACCCTCTTAAGCATAGACTTTATTGGGAGCATACAAAATAACGGAAGCATACCGTCATACCATCATCATCGATCATTTCATATGCTTCCATTAAATCAATAAGTATTTCTATTTCTATTTGCTTGAGAGTGCATTTTTTTTCTTTTTGATTAAAGTCTTTATCAACCTGCACCCAAAGACCCAGCTCAACTGGAATTGAGCTTGCTTGCTCCCCTGTAAATTATTATTCCAGCCACTCCTATTCACTTCTGTTTCAGAGAAGAAAATGTGATATAATCTCTCTTGTCTGTATCTTTGGGCTCATAGAGCCTAATATAATTGTCACGCCAATCCTATCTTGAAGTATAATTTCCATGTCAGGGGTTTGAAAAGAACCAAAACGTCCTGATAAGCTGCTCAGGCTGGATTGTAAGGTTCCTTGAGGTTTTACATCCATTCAAATTTGTATAATTTTCCAGTGATGATTGAATCATTTTAAACTGATCACATTGTGAATAGATCCAGTTTTCTGTTAAATTCTTGCAGCCATGCAACTTGCCATGCAACTTGTCTTGTCTTGTGTTAAGCCTTAAGGGAATTCCAAAATTACAGCAGGATGTTTCATTTGTAAAGCACTGTAAAACCCATCCAGTATCGTTACACACTTCATATACAGTACGTATAGGTAGATTGTACAATTGAAGTTCATTTGTAAATGTAATTGTAGTTTGAAAATATATGTACTGTTACACAAACGAGAAATTACACAAATGTATAAATTACCCTTGTGACCAAAGATATTCAGAAGAAGCTCGCCTCATAGTAATTGGTACAGTCTGGTAGTGAGATGTGAAACGGCATGGATCAGACTGCCCGTGTCTGCAAATGAGTGCTAGGGAGTCTTTTCATTAAAGCCCATCCCGCTATGAAAAATGACATGCCTACTGGAGCTCTTCGCAAATTACTCTCTGAAATCTCCTTAGTGGACCTTGGAGCTGAAGACTTTTTGCAGTGGCGTCCATCTTCATGTGAATAAATTACAGGAGAACACCAGCATGACAGTGTTTGCCTCTTAGCCCTGGAATCCCACTTAGAGGATGTTGCTCAGAAGTAGACCAATAAATCAGTATCCAATCACAGTTTAATGCTGCACAGAGGCAGTTCCTCTCTGACATGCTGTGTGAGGAAGAAGTCTGAAGAGCCCATCCAACTGGAAGGGAAAGAAATGCTCAGGATAATTTTTTATTTCAGTCAGGGCGGGTAGGTTAATTTCACTTTGCAAACAAAAGGATCTAGCCTTTTCTGTTCCCCTGTCTCTGTCATAAACCCCTCAGGTATTACATCCATTGATGGTTTTTTTTTCTCTTCTCAAACAAAAAACCTAAAGATTACACCAATAACACCAATTGATAACACCAATATGTCACCCACACCTGTGAATTTGTCAGCAGTAAATTGAATGATAAAGTAGGACAGACACATAGAGATAGCAGGGGGCGCCAGACCAGATGTGGCACTGGTCCGTGCCAGAGTCAGACTCCAAATGGACACTTGCTGTCAGTTACTAGTGTTACCATACAGAACACAGGACATAATACATAGCTCAGTGGTTTTAATGCAGGACCCTGTTATGCCAGCAAACTATCCCTCTGACCTTCCTCATAGGAGGCGTGTGCGCTTACAGGGAATTTATAGCATCACAAAGCATGTCATAAAGCCTTCTGCCCCACGGAAGAGTAAACGGATATAGAGAATGCACTCAGGCTAGGCTTTTTGGCTCCTGTTTATTGCTCAAGCTCAGTGTTTCTGAAGCGTTATAACTATATAAAGACTGTTTATCGCAAGACGATTGCCTATCTATAGAAGCTGACGTCTGGTCTATCATTAAGTCTGTCTGCTGGTTTACCTGAGCTTTCGTGTACTCGCGTTTAAATCTTGCCTATTAGGCATACAAGCCATTCAGCATGGACACTGTATCTTGAATTCCCCCCTGATGGCTGCCTTTCCTTGGCTAGAGGCTTATATAAGGGTGTAAAGATCCTTTTAAAGCCATTTCTGACATTATATAATTTCTTGGGAGGATACGCATCACTGGTCTTGATGGTCTGCTTGGTCTTTGTTGTTGTTTCTTTACCTTGAAATAGAGTTTGGAGGTGTTTCCGTTGCCTTGCAACCCAAGGGACCCAAGGGACCCAAGGGACCCAATTTACCGTTGCAGTTATGTTTGGAGCGATGTTTGATAGCAGGGCCCAACAGAGAGTGCAGGGCACATTATTCCCTTAGGCATGTATATACTCTGATGTACAGTTTTGTGGTCCAGAGCCTTGTACAGTACATCAACAGAATGATGACTTTCCACTTAATTGGCTCATATATCAAATGGCAAAATTGTATTAATTCTCATACATACTTGTACCTAACATTCTCAAAACAGTCAATGCACATGAAGAGGTAGAGGCAAGTTATAATTGCTGTGGCACATGCAATAAATGAGTTAAACCAGCAGCTATTCTCTTTCTCTCTCTCTCTCTTTGTCTCTCTCTCTCTCTCACTCACTCCCTCCCCTCCTAATTCTCAGATGATTTGAGTAAACCACCTCGTGATCTTCTCATTCAGCCACCTGAGCTTGTTGAATCAGAGCCTCTGTATTTGTTTATGTAAATGTCATACTAGGCAGCAGCACGTCCAGCACATCCAGGCTCCTCCTTCTCTGTCCCCTTTGGCACCATTTCATAGCCTCTAACCAGCAGTGTCTGATTGTGAAGGTATGGCACAAATAAGACCTCCAGCTTTTAAATGGAGCATAGTTTTGTCATATTCCAGCAGTCTATGTTGGATTTGTTAATTTCCCTGAGATTTTTAAAATGGGGTTTGAACCAGCACAGATTTATACAAACTTAGATTAAATAAGAGAGGATATTATTCTCATTTACTATGGTGATACTATGATGATATATCCAGTATAAATATGTATGAAATGGTGCTGTTTGAGATAATCAGAGTGTTTTTACTGATGCTCATATCGGTTCATGGGATTTGATATTCTTCTGTATTCTGTATTTTTTATCATTAACAAACACGCTCATGAAAATTCATTTTATAATCATGCAGATGGGATGCCTTTGGTTTTGGATCTTTGGTTTTGGATCTTTAGCTTGGAAAAGCAGTAGAATGACAGTGAACCAGTTTTCCACATTTGACTTTCATATGCTTGTCAATAATGCATAGGCATATTCTTTCTGTTAATGGACAACTGCTTAAACTTTGATCAGATTGATATCATTCCCCCAAAGAGTATGGAAAACCTGGACTACAGATGACTCAAATGTTCGTGGTATTTTGTTACTTCCACTAAACAGGTTTTAGTTCTACAAAATTAGCAGAGATTCATCTTTCTAGAAACAATAGACAAAATCGTTACGAGGGCAAAAAATCATCGCGAGCTATGAAGAAAATCAATGCGATA
This sequence comes from Clupea harengus, assembly GCF_900700415.2. NCBI lineage: Eukaryota > Metazoa > Chordata > Actinopteri > Clupeiformes > Clupeidae > Clupea > Clupea harengus. The sequence continues at coordinate 13,373,399 of NC_045160.1, read as the reverse complement.
ATTTCGATCCCACTCTTCCAAGAGCACAATACAACAAGCCCAGAACATAACAATTGCAGAGCACACTCACGTTCCTGATGCTCTTCTTGGTTCCCTTGTGTCCGAGAGAGCCTGCAGAAGCAAACAGTGCCAACAGCAGTGACACCTCGTAGTGCCTGAGACTTAGAGGGCCGTGTCCAGAATCACAAATTGCACAGGCTTGTCTCTGCTGTGGGCCTCCTGACAGCTCTTTACTATGTCCATGGGGCCCTCTGACGTGTGTGTCCTCCTCAGAGGCATGGAGCATGGACGTGCTAATCATATGAATTTGTGTTTCTAAGCCTGCCTGCTTTTTGTCTGTCTCTGAAAAATTCCCTCGAGACAATAGCTTTTTGGAGTTGTACTTCTCACTCATCTTTGAAACCACAAAGTTTTAGATGTGCTTTTTTGTTTACTGACAGTCAGTATGTTGTTGCTCTGATGCAATCTTGGCCTTGTATCAGGTAATATTCCAGCATTGCTCTATTTACTGTCTCCTATGGGAGTAGAATATGCTGATTGTGCCCGGCTTGTGTTACAGTTATGTCAGCGTATAATGCTACCAGGGTCAATTAGGCCCGCCTGCTTACCTGTAATTAACTTGAATGAGATGATAAATATGCTTCACAGTGCATGCTGAAAATAGCCAGGCAGATATAGGTGGCATAATCATTTCAAAAATCCACCCTCTAGTTTTTTTTGCAGTTTCCTAAGGAACTGAGATACCATGTGGTTGCCGCACCCAACTCCCCACGCATGTTCTGGCCTGTATGTCTATGAAGCGCCTATCTCATACACCAAATGTGTTAAATGTGAAAGAGTCCATTCAGTCAAAGTGGGCCAAGATGGTCACTGATATCCACTAGTGATGTGTGTGCGTGTGTGAGTTTGCGTGTGTGAGTTTGTGCGTGTGTGTGTGTGTGTGTGTGTGTGTGTGTGTGTGTGTGTGTGTGTGTGTGTGTGTTATGTGTGTGTGTGTGTGTGCCACAGCGTGCGCCCGTGCGTCTGTGTGTGCAGGGGTGATAACAGTGACACTGTGACACATGCTGTAATTACCTCCCACAGTCTTACAGTAACAACCAGGCCCACATGTCCCCCACCCCTCTCCCCATTCCCCAGATCACTGGGAGACTGGGCATTCCCTGCTACAGCACAAAGGCCCTCTCTGTGAAGGCCACTCTGCTTCTCACTCTGCCTCAGAAGCTGTGACACAAGAAGACATTTCACTGCTGCTGCAGCCGCCACCAAGCATACTGCAGTGCAGAACTGTGTATGTTCCACAGGGACATGGACAGAACGTAGTGCAGTAGAACATAGAGCATATGGTCTCTGTAAAGAGCTGTTGATCCACTTAAGCACCATCTTTTGTTTTGGAACTGAGTTTGAATGCTGGAAAACTGGCTTTTCTGATCTCATGACAAATCAGGTAAATACAGCATCCTAGGAATATGACTAATATTACACCATAGCATCCTAGGATTATGACTAATATTACACCATATCGTCCTAGGAATATGACTAATATTACACCATGGCATCCTAGGAATATGACTAATATTACACCATAGCATCCTAGAATGTGACTAATATTACACCATAGCATCCTAGGAATGTGACTAATATTACACCATAGCATCCTAGGAATGTGATTAATATTACACCATAGCGTCCTAGGAATGTGACTAATATTACACCATAGCATGCTGACTACTTAAGTCCCTCAGTTTGCAATTGTCTCAATCTGTGACAATGTTACACACGGAACACGAGAAAATCACTGCAGCAATTAATTTAAAATTATTTTTAATTTTCTTCAGTATATGCTGAACAGAACATGCATGGAAATCATGAAATACTTCAATAGTTGCAGTCATTTAATATATGATGTTAGCAACAGTAGAAATTTTACAGGGGACTATATTTTTGTAGGTATTTGTTGTATGCTTTTAAGCGTTAAAACCCACACTCAGTTCAACTTTCATTCCAGTGTTATTTTGCTAAGTCAAAATCTTCATAAGCTGATCCTAAGGTGATATCAGTTCTAACTGAAAGCACTAAACGAGCTGGTGTTTGAGGATTCGGTGAGTATTACATTACTGGAGAGTGAGAAGGGGGAGGGGGGAAGATATTAAATTGTGTCATAAAGCGTACACAGCAGTAAAAGTACTTTCCATTTAACGCATGGGCACCTTGGGCCAAGGCCATTTGGCTCTCTCAAGCTTACCTCTGCTTTCCATCCCACACCATTTTCAATATCTGTCTCAGTAGGAGCACAACAGTTGCAATATTGGATGTTGGTACTTTTTTGTCAAAGTCTTTTTCTCTCAAGACATCAGTAGTTTTTTTTTTGTTGTTACCTTAGCCTATCACTCTTCATCATGTTTAAAGACACAAATGCGTATGGATATGACTATGATCAGGAGTGTAGCAGACAGGCGGCTGCCATCAATTACTGACCTTAAGTCCTCCGCCAGAATAGACTCAAGCGGTGTTAAGTACAGCTCTCCAGCTCCACAATCAATACTGGTTTGTCACACTTTGCCAGAGTCTGACCTTATCGCCTCCATCCACACACACTGGGCGATTCAATTTATTACAGCAGTGCACACAATCTGTCTTCACGTAACAGCATTAAGTTTCCTTGTTCTGCGCTTACTGCCTATGTTAACACACACACACACACACACACACACACAAAGGAAATGGAGGACGATAACATGATAAAATGTGAGTGAAATGTGACCAAAAGCAATGTTCCACTTTGTTTTTATCTCAGTATGTACGTAAGAATAATCAAATCAGATATGGATGTTTTGTAGCAGTGACTGTCTGGGTGATTTTAAATTGAGCCCTTCCACATCAATTAAAATGATGTACCTTGTCTTGTTTTGATCTAATGTAGCATTGATGAGGCCCTTTTGTTATAGTACATGGAGACAAACAATGTTTTTTATTGGAAATGTGAGTGGGTGAGTCAGTTTCCATCGTTACCCAGACTCATCTTTTGTTGGTGCAGCTGTGGGATACTGTTTTACAGTTTTTTTCCAATCATTTTAGTTCTTGTACCTATACCATGGATACTTTTCCCAAACACTTAACACAGTGGGCTTTACAGACACACACCTCTGCATATCAGTTAACTTTTGGTGCAAAATGCACTACAACAACCACACCACAACCAATTCTGCCGTAACTTTAACACATATTCCCTCTCAGAGTAGAATGACCTAAAAAACACTAACAACTTGAAGCATTGCTAATTGCATCTATAAAATGTTGCTGTGTCCTCCAGTTTAGCATAGATTACTGTAGTGTTGCATTAAAAAAAGAGAAAAAACACACACAGACAAACACTTCTTTGGACTACAGTAATAAAGTTTGTAATATGACAGTAAACAAATAATTCTAAAATGCTGCAATATGTTTCATTACAGCCATATGCTAGAATTGCATGTGTTACTGCACTATATAGGCTTACTACATTACAACAAAAAGGCATGAATATGCTACGTATTTACTGCAGTATTTCCAATGCAGTAAATGACATACATCAACACAAGATACAGTCTACCAAAGTTCTGTAATACCACTAGAAGTCTGCTGTAGCCCTACAGTAATGCTGATCCATTCTGTCCTCTGCATTTGGTGTCAAACTTTTACATGTTTGAACGCATTTACGGTAACATTCTCCTCTGCATTGCATCTTGGAAATACATCAATCCAAGCCAAGTATCTGAAGACAGTGTTCATATGTCGGTTTGCCTCTCACAATAGATGAGTGTGGCAAATTTACTGTAATTACTGTAAATTGAAGAATTGCATTCTTCAATCACTGTCTTTCACTGATAGCCTATGACTTACGTACATAAAGAGCAGTACTGTAATAGTGGAAACAACTCTTCAGGAACAGTTACATTTATGTTTGCCTTCTATAGACTATATTACTATTAGAGATAGTGAGAAGTCTGCAAGCCAAAACAAACTAAATAATCTAAATAAAATACTTTTACTTATTCAAGCATATCATTTACTGTAATTTGTCTGTCTAAACAAAGCATCTTTCCATCTACAGTGATCTAAATTACTGTAAGTAAGGTTTTGAACTGAAAGTTAACTGTTCTGAACAGAGTATCTAAACATTGGCAAAAAATGCTGTAGTTCCACAGTGTTTTGCTGGTAGTGAACATTGAATGGGACAGGTATCCATGAATTTTGGAAGAAGGTGTCATTGCCAGCATTTGTATCTAAGTGTAACCGGTGTAACTTCTGCGTTGTGTTTTCAATATTTGTGACTCGTGGACAACAGTTGCTGAGATGTATCTTTATTTCGTATCACTCCTGTGAAAGCACACCAACAGACAAACAGTTTGGTGAGCTCCCGTACACTAGCTCCACTGTCAATGCTAGCCCCCACATGTAACAAAAGGAAAAACATATAAACAATATGTCAGAGGGATATTTTATATAAATAGTTCAGATATATAATGCATATAATAATAATAAGTTGTAAGAAGATATATAATAACATAGATGCCTATTTTTAAAGGCAATATTTATTGGATTATCTATCCCACTAAAACTTAACCACCTACCTCATTCCCAGCATATACCAAACAGGAAAGAGGAAGGGGGGAGAGAGGAACAAAACCGGGGGAGACAGGGGGGGGGGCTACCAGAGACCCCCAATACCAGTGTGCTTGTGATATCAAAATAAAAGATTAAAAAGAAACTTAAATACAGATAACAGATTATCTTGTGCAATTATTTAAACCTGCTTTTCTAACCTGTTACATAAGCATAGGGGCAAGTATCCACTGTTTGGTTCACATGGTCCACTGGTGTGCTCGATGTGTTAAGTGTTTTGGGAATGTGAACATGGTATAGGTACAAGAACTAAAATGATTGGAAAAAACTGTAATAGCGCTTTCATCGGAGCAGAATACAATTAAGCATAGTAGGTGGATCAAAGAAGTACACTGAAACTCAGTTAAGTGGTTGGCTCAACAATTGGACGTTTATCCATATACACACTCCTTGTTAAAAACGTCACAACCATTTAAAGTTCATTTTCACTTTAAACTTACACTTAACACCCCCATTGTCTTTGTCAACACACACACACACCCACACACATAAACACACACACACGCACACACACACACACACACACACACACACACACACACACACATAAACACACACACACATAAACACACAGACACGCACACACTGTGTTTAGTGTTCTTTTTGTCATGCTGTCCTGTGAGAAGGAGAAAGGTTAAGATTAGCACGTTACCTAATAGCCTGTCATATTGAGTCCACAACCTTGTCTGACAGAATACTGGACCCCATCCTTTTCAACAAGGCTGACCTCAGGACATTCTGTCAGTGTTTTTCACCATCATTAACATTTTACTTTTGTCGTGACAAATCTGTTACATTAATTAACGCTAAAAAAGAATCACCTATGACAAACTCACCGTCAACTCAAACCTAAATCAGTTAAGGAACGTTCATCATTAATCAGGAGCAGCACTCCCACAAGTTCCACTCACTGTAGTCTACCACATCTCTCATATGACTCACCATACCATAAGCCTCCTGTCCAAAGTGCTAAAGTCATGTCTGGTCCAGCAAGACTACAGGAAGGTAGAAGGATTTACAGAAAGCCCTGCACCTTTCTACCAGGACCCCCAAGGTCAATGTGAAAAGCTGCTTTCCTTTATGGGAATGCAGACATGTGAAATGAAGCCTAAGGAGGCGCACAGCCAAACACTAAGATATAAATTGTCACACTAGCAGTGTGTAGTTGCCAAAGCTGGTTATGTGTTTGTACAATCACAGAATTGGTAGTGTTTATCCTATCATCACATGATAAGGTATGAAGCTCAAGCAAGACTTGGAAGGAAGATGAAAGTCTACTGTGTTGCTAGGCAGCAAGAGAGTGAAAAAAAAAGCTGTTCAAGACATCTTACCACTGATTGCAGTTTTAAAAATATTTCAGTAAATACTTGATAAAGTCATCCAGACACCAAGCAAAGGGATAAAGCGCACTTGATATTTACATTTATTTGATTCTTTATACTTTGCAAATATTATTTGCAATATTACTTTTGTAAGTTGGCAGAAGAGTTTACCCTTTCCTTCTCAAGTTTCTGATTAAGATGTATAATAACACAAGAAGTCCATTGTTATGACAGGAGGCCAATTTATGTAGCAGAAGGAGCTTTCAGACAAATGAAATGCACACCTGGGTCTTTCTGACAAGGCACATGTTTAGTCCTCCGCTACATCCTCCTGCCTCAGCTGGACAGTGTTTCAGGGTTGTCTGGGAACTGTGCCATGAAGGACAGACTGTGACACACTGATATTGTGTGGCTTAACTCCCACAGGAGCTGTGTGCATGTGTGTGGGGGTGGTTGGGGGGTCTCCTGAATGGGTGCCATAGGAGTGGGTGCACACTTTCTGGGTCCTACATATGTGTTTACTCTTAATGCTTTCACTGCTGATACACAACAGAGTTCATACCACATATACAGTACTTTTGGGGAAAAGAACAGTGACATATCATGTTAATTCAATTTGGAAATGATGGCTTATATTTGAATAGAGCACCTAATCATTTGAAAGTAAAGGGAAAAAAACTGATACCTGTAATTACATGGACTGCATTTGCTAACATTTAGTGGTGTTCAAAGGCCCCAATAGTGTTCAATAGTGTCCCTAATATACAATGTGGTTCATAGTCTTTCACAGTACTCTCATATCTGGACATCCAGGCAGCAAAGAAGATCGGCTTATCCGCACAATGGGCTTTAATTGCCTCTCAGTAAAGCTGCACCACGACGGCGTTCTAATGGGATAATTAATTGTCATAGCAAGAGAGCAGTCGCCTGCCGACACAGCGCAGTGCTACGAGGGGTCGCTTTCCTGATGTTTTGTGTCACTCGTTAGAAGGACATTGAACAAAAAAAAAATTGCTTAATGTATAGCCTGTACCTTTCCACCCGTATTTCAGATAACGTTTTCACTCTATCAAATATTTAACTAAATATTTATATATTTAAAGTGAATGCTGATCTAAACGGAATGGGCCTACATCAGCATCTTCAAACAGCGGTGTGATCTCAGCAAATAAGAGGTTAAAGGAGAGGGAAGTGAGATTGGTGTTTTGGTCAGCATGCGCTCGGAACTGATAGGTCACTTAGCGGTGGTCTGCTCTCTCGGGCTCGCTGAAACGGAGAGCTATTGCACGGATTGAGTGTAACGGGACTTCTCGACTCCGCCTCTGAGATGCACTGATTGTGCGCCCGCTAAACCATCCCTCCTCCTCCGATGCAGGGTCTACCGCGATTGACCCAATTTCACGCCAGTTTAGATAGTAATGAATAATGTAATCGATGATGTCCGAATGTGTGATGTCTCAAAAGTTGTCGAGGAATTGTGGAGGACAACGCATACGGTAAATAAACATACCTGAAAAGGACTGTTCATATCTATAGTTCTCTGGCTTCTTTAAGGTGTAGAATTGTTGCACTTTCAGTGAGGAGAGGAAGACGCTGTTTGCTAGTCTGGGTTGCTTGTAAAAATTAGTAATTATATAAACATCATAGAGCATGCCTCAACATTTGTGTCAGCGTTCGCCGGTGAAGGACACTGGCAGCGGCGTGCAGTGAACTTCCGAACAGGTAAGGAAGTGGTTGTCATTTGATCCGTAAGCTATTTAATTTACCCTGAATCAACAGAATACCCTAAGGACAATGTGCTCTAATATATTTAATTCATAGGCTACAGTGGCATATTGGGTCTATATAAATGTATGGCAGTTTCTCAGTTAGCGATTTTCCCCCTGTGTTGCTTTTATTATTTTAAATGACTGATACTGGAAAATAAAAATACTCAAGTTATCTAATAGTCATTGACCACTGTTGGAAAGCCGTTGGTGGATGCAGGTCTACTCATTTCAAAGTTGCATTGAATGGATCCTGCTCAGAGTACAGTGTAGTCTGTTGTTTTGTAAACATCGTCTCACACTAGGTCGCATTGTCTTGTGACATTGTTTGTCATGATGTTATGTTCAGAAGCTTCAGAACAGACATGGAATCTCTCCTTGCTTGTAGGTGAACTTCATTTGAAAGGGAAATATTTTTAGCATTATACATGATGGCCTTTATTTGATGATGTCTTCCTCTGAAGATCAGTGGCTTTGAAGGGGTGGACTGATAACTGGGCCAGTGATGTTGAACCCCCAGTCTTCACGCAGTCAGTCAGTGTGGTACACAGCATGATTGTTGCCTTTGTAACTCTAGCCCTTGCCAGCTGCTGCAAAGCACATGTCCCCTCTCTCTCTTTCCCTCTCTCTCTCTCTCTGTCTCTCTGTTCTTGTTGACTTCACACAGTTCAGCCTGGTGTACAGTATTTGGATGAACAGGTGGTTTGGACCTATTGCAGTGCAGAGTTCCTCAGCACACTATCTGCACTGAAACACAAGGGGTACAGCTTAGCCTACGAACCCCTCCAAAGGCCTCCCTCTGGGTGTTCTGGAGCACCAAGCTTTTGTACAGTTAACACATTTACAGTTCAGTGAGAACACAGTACAGTTCCGTGAGAAACTCGACCACATCCTTGTGCCACAGGAAGTTGTGTGCCAGGTCCTCGTATTCGTCTGTGCCTCCCAGACAGAGCAAGACACCACGTAAAAACAGGGTTCACATGAAGAGACTGTACTCTAAGAAGATTATATTGACTGCTGTATAACCTTGGCCATCATAGATTTTGTGGGTGTATCGCTTTCTATTTTGAGCTTTCAGGTTTTTTTTCTGATTGCCCTGTAAAGCTGCTTATGGACTATCACTGAGAGATAACGACATAAGCACAGTATGTGTTCTTACTGAATATAATGATGACATTTTGCAAATCACACAAAGTTTCTCTGTATCACTTTGTTCTTTTTAAACCAGCATCAGACCTACTTTGCCGTCAGTTGTCACTGCTAGATTGCATTAAAATTGGGGTTACATGTGATTACATGTCACAGGATGCTGTAGTTTTGGCAGAAATTAATGATTTCTTCCAGAGTATTCTGTAATAGGTCCACGCTACCAAGTGCCACACTAGAGGGTGGATTGTAGCCTAACCCTATTGCTCAGCGCGCCCCCCCCCCCCCCGCAACACAAACCAGTATGTGACAGTGGAAAAAAACGCAGATCTCTGTTACTAACTTGGTGACAATCAACTCCAATGTTCCATTCAGCCTTTTTAGAATGTTTTAGCGGGATGCTGAGCCAAAGATAGAACAAATTGAATATGCATGGGAAGAGTTTGCGGCCAGCATTTAAACTATGCCCCAGAGCTGAAACATTGATAGCAATCACAAAAGTAACTGCCAGTTCTCTCTTTGGCTCACACCGTGAGGTGCAGGCCCCCTTCTTCCTGATACATGGATGTTTACGACACACTGACACAGAAAGTTATGTTTTGTTGAAGTGCAGCAGAACAGACACAGGAGTTGTAAACAAAACAGATCATTTATGGACAAGTAAAGCTTTAAAATGTGACGTATTTATACTTTATTGAGCAGCCGTGCAGGTTCGGTTCAAAAACTCGTTGGACGGTTTCAGTGACAATATTTTCCTTCCCTGTACTCTGGGTCAAAAAGCTGTGTTGACTTGCGTTTTCCCTCTGAAGTGTGTGCTGATTGTGATCATTGTTGTCTGCATCTGTTCTCAGTGGGACTTCCTGCGAAGTCCAGACACAATGCGGGCCCTCCTTACATCAAAAGTGGGCTCTGATGTAAGGTCACCCCCCTGCCCCCCATTGCGTCATGGTGGACCGCTCTCTTCACGTGTTTCCCTTCTATGTTCGGACAGACATAAAAGGGAGAGCTTTGTGTGACAATGAGGCCCCCCCCCTCTTAAACCATGTGAAGCTATACAGGACTTCAGTGTTGATATAGCTGTCCACTTTTGACACTTTTGTGTGCAGTGTGCATCACTGGTTAGACTTGTTGCCAAAGCACATAAGCAGAGCTGAAGCATGTTTTTGGGTAAACACTTGGATAGAAGTTTGGATATGTCCACTTGTTCTGTCATCCTTACCACTCATATCATATGGTGTCCCTCGAGTTGTTCCATGCATGGAGATATAAATCCACTAATTAGAAAAAGAACAGATCATTTACATCTGTGGTAAGTTTTTTTTGTAAGTAAAGTTTATCTTAAAGGTACAGTATATAGGATTGAATGGTATTTAGCGGTGAGGCTGCTGATTGCAACCAACTGAATACTTCTCCCTTTCCAAGCGTGTATGAGAAGCTACGGTGGCTGTCAGGTGCTATACAAATGTGAAAGGCCCTCTCTGGTGCCAGTTATGTGGTTTGTCCGTTATGGGATTCTGTAGAAACACGGCAGAGCAACACGGGGGACTCAGTGGACGAGGACCCACTCCCTATGTAAATAGGAGGGGCTCATTCTAAGCTAACGAAAACACAACGATTCGTAGTTACATGTTATTATACACTAATGAAAACATAATTATGAATACAATATTCCATTTCTGCTAGGTCACCCTGTAGAATAGCCCCTGATATGGTACCCTCACCATGTAAATTAAAATATGAATCTGAAGGCATGTAGGCAGTTGTAGAATGGCATTAACACTTCCTCCTTGTATGATGTAATACACACTAATGTTTGTGTCAAATACCACATTAGCATCAGTTAGATCAAATCTACCGCTAATGAAAACTGATTTGATTTCATGCTAATCCCCATGGTTAAGATGTGCGAGCCAGACGTCTGTATCGGGTTTAGGATTTTAACAAATGGTCCCATTATGGAGAGAAAGCCGCGGCAGGGGCTGCATGCCTATCCCTGTGTAATCCGTGCAATATGAAACACTGTAGCTGTTTATGCCGGTTTCTGAAAGCAAATGTAGTGGCGTGTCAGTCTCTCATTCACTCACTCACTATGTGAATGTGCCTCTTCTTTGCTACACTGATGCTATTGTACGTGGTCCTCTGGCTAAGTATTTGTAACTACTTATTTTTAGCTGAACCTTTTTTTAAAGACGGTTGGGGTGTACTGTACCTGTAATCGAACATACAGTGTTTAGAGTGTTTACTGTAATCATGGAGAATCAATGCAGGAATGACCCTCACTATCTGCAGCGCTCCACACGTTGCTGTGGGGCTCAATTTGCATCCCTGGTGGATTAGTTCTAATTATAGCACACAGCAAATAAATAAGGGTTGAGAGATGTGCTTCCCAGGCGTGAGGCACTCATACTCCCCCCTCTCCCCTCCCCTCGTCTCTCCTCTCCTCCCCAAACCATAAAAATGCCGCTGTGTCAGGGAGAAGAGAGCAAGCTGAGGAGGGATGCTAGCCGCTAGCGCAGATTAACTCCAAGGCTCCTTGGCCAAGTCCTTCAAGCGCAGAGGGCCCAGAGCCAGGTTTCTCCATGTCTGTGGTTCAGTTCACTGGGATCACAAGCCTCTCCCCCTGGAGTCGTGCATCAGATCACCCCTGGTTATCAGTATGAGTAAAGCTATCTAACAGATTCATTATGAATGAGACAGATGGGCAGATAATCATTCAAACAAACATGTAACATGCTCCTTGAATGTATTAGGTCATCCGTGTGTCACAGTGGGATTTGATGTATATCTGTGCTTCTCAATTAGGTCTGTATTTCTGCAGGTGGTTCTGTTCATCATGGGTTCACCTTCTAAACACACACACACACACACACACACACACACACACACACCCTTGTGATACAGCAGCTGTATAAAAATGCCTCAGTGGTTGTTAACAAGGCCACATCCATTGCACACCGTAGTTTCAGCACTACATTGAAGTGTGTGTGTTGTTTTTAATGGCCTGTGCCCTGCAGCATCCTCTTTCAGGTCTCTCATATTACATATTAAACCCTTCATTTGATTTGAAGGGTCTTGTGTGGCAGCCATCTGGTTAGTCTGCTTATTTGTTCATCCTTTACAGGGTGCTCTATGAAGAGACCCTATATTTGGACAACATGGATTCATCTCCATATTCCTATGCAAATTTTAAGCTATTCATCATCTGCATGTGATATACCTTTTATTTATTGAACTCTATTAGATACTGTGCCTTATATCTGATTATCTGTAATTTAGAATTCTCTGACTCTTTGACTCTGGCCTTTGCTGTTACACAAGGGAGTGGGTGCAAGTAGTATTTCAACATTACAACCTATGTAATATCTCAGTCAATTAAACTTTTTAACTGAAGAAAGATTTTGGAATTTCACATCTTTGCAAAGGCCTCTGAATGTCAGTGGTGACAGTTGGGTAATTCTATCCAAAGAACACCTAGAGAGTATCCACCATTTTGCAGAGAATTGTTCATGTCATCATTCTCATGTATCTTAAGGCAGGTCAAAGTCCTGCCATGCCTGACTGATGTGATCATGATTTACCTTGCGGGGGAGGGGGGGCATGAGTAATAACTCAATATCACGGGCCCAGGTGGGCTGGCAAGGCTTTAAATGATATAAACTACCCCCGGGTTGTTTCTCGTCTCTTCTTTTATTCACGTCTACCCTCTCCACATGTGCTGTCCCCCTGTGTTCAGTTGGTCTAGCAGCAGTTGTAACATTCACACTAGGAAACTTTCTGCTGAGATAATGCCAACGTCATGCCTGTCTGATCTGACCACAGAAGCGCTAATTGTTAAATGATGGCTTGATCAGAGATCCAAATTCGTGGTTTAGAGTTTTTTATTGTTTTCCGTACATTTATTGTTCTCAGATACTGAAAGAAGCTATTTCCAAGCAGTTACCTTTTGATTATTAGATAGGCTGGCATAAAGGCAACTGGTAGGTAAAGTTGTACAGTAAGCATTTAAGGAGTATTCATGTGATTTTTGTGAAGTTTGAAGAGCATGTATGTGAATAGTGATGTTTTAAACTACTTATGGTAGTAGATCATAAAGAACCTTTGTGATAAGACGCTGTAATTGTGTCGGTGGTATATGTAACCTCTGTGACGCATTTTGAGCTGTTAACACCACGGGTGTTAGTGTCTGAAAGTAAGTTTATGCAGCCAGTTACTGTAGGCAAACACCGGTGCTTCAGTCTGAACATAGTTAAGATCTGGTAAATATGCATATTTATTCTAGGAATGATCTGACCTACCTTTTCTGCCTGGGGCAGAGTTAACAGAATCCACTTTTTATACAAGCATTATGGAGCTTTGGTCTAAATCTAGCAAGCTACCTACCTTAAAATCATGCAGAAACCTTGCCAACACCACCAACAGGCCACTTGGCATTGATAAAATCTTGCTAACATGTTGACTGGCATCTTTTTGGCGATGTTGTTAGAGATGTGCTGTGAAGGCTGAAGATTATATCAAATCTAGTTTTGCATGAAAACACCACTACGTTCTCACTGGTTTTGAGTTCTGAGAAACCACAGCTAAATTCAAAGTGAAAGTGTTGAGGGTTGGTTTTTGCAATGTGCTGGGGTTTTTGCAAAGTGAGCTTTGTAACCAAATGGAAGGATGTCTACTATTTTTATATATTTCTAAAAAGAGGAAACACTTGTCTATCATGCCATAATCACAGCAGTGCTTTAATGCATTCAGATTTATTTCCCTCTGTGGTATCTTGATATCACAGTGTTTAAGATGCACAAACAGGGCTCCATATTCACTGAGTAAAATTGTCCCAGATTGCAGTAGTTGTGCATCACCTGATTGGGCATTATTGTTATGATATTTAGACGGTCAAATGGCTTCAGATGTTTTGCCTTGTGCAAGAGGATGAGGTTGTACCACAATGGCTGGACCTACAGATTATTTAGGTTGTGTACATAAATATCAAAAGAATTGAGAATAGAGACATTTAAAGCTCATTTCAGCCACCATGGCCTCTTAGCCTGTCTGTGTCACTGAGCAATGAGCCACACATCCCTTGTGCGGTTTGCTAGGCCCAGTCAACCCACAGGAGGAGTCGTCAGACCCAAGTCAAATAGTAGGTGTGAGGTTGAGCCCAGACACACTGTTCTGTATGTATAATACATGCTGTTTACCTGCTCTGCTTGAGCATCTAACCACCCTGACACTAACTGGCCTGGAAAGAGGAGGCATGCGAGAGCGAGAGCAGTCACCCAGTCGCCTGCCCCAGCAGCAGCAAGACTCCTTACCCCCTCTGGAAACTCAATCTCTCCCTTCCGCCGAGGACCTTGGCAGCCCACAGTCACCTTGAAACATGAAACCCTTTCCGCCACAGCGACCGTTGCCCCTGATTATAACATGATCAAGATAGGGTTTTAAACGGGCTAGAAAATCGAAAACCGTACCAAATTGAGACGGAACAAGGTGAAAAGCCATATGCCATAAGGACAACTTAAATGGTATTGCTGGTTACACTTTCATCTATCTATCAGTTATCAGTTAAAATGGAGTTTGTTTATTCTTTCTAATGCTTATTTGAGTTTTTGTGAAACCTTTGGAAAAGCTGCATTTCATACCTCTAAATGAATGATAAATGTAATTTTAAATTGTAGCTTTTGGCACAAAATTTGATCCCTGATATTCCATAGAAACCATATATTAACAAAGAGCATCATCATGGTCAACCCAGGCTGCAGTTTTGTTTTCATCATGAATCGGACATTCAGATACCCAAGTCAAATATTGGGCCGTGTTGACAGTGCACATGGGCTTATCAGGGCACAGAGGGTCTAGAGGTGAGAGCGCTCAGCTGGGGTCATGTGCTCGTAGTCTGATAGCTGTGTTTGCACTAGCAGTGCTAGTGTTGGTTCTGTCTCTGGGAAGTGGCAGCGCTTCTCACCTCAGACGCACTGCCGTTTTTCCGGCGCACAACTTTGCCTATTAGCTACGGGGGCCATGACAGATTCATGGCTATATGGGTGAACTGCTCATTTCCAACTACTGCAGATAAGTGTGGTATGTAGAACAACAGAACTATTTATGGACCATGAATCACTTCCTCTACATTCCACTTACAGGACCCCCCACTGACTGACACTGGCATTCTGTTTTAGACTTTAACAACTCTGTGATGTGAAGAGTAGGTGTGCTGTGAGAATACCTCTACCACAGAGGCTCCTTTCCACTGCAGGGACTCGTGGGATTTTCAAGTGTCTTGATTGTTTACAGAAACGCCCCACTGTTCAGTTCTTGTCTTTTGGTTTTCCACCACAATGCAGGAACTACGGACCCACAAGTTGACGTAGCCTAATCATTTTGCACTTGCACTTTCTCCAGCGGCAGCACCAACATTAGACTCTTAAACCAGAGATTTTATAGATAACGTTAGGATTACCCCAAGCCTATACCTGCACCCAGGGGCGGCCCTAGCACATTTGGCGCTCTGAGCGAGCTTCACTCCTGATTACTCACATTTTTATGACGCGAAATGGCGCAAATTGCGGTACAGCTAAACTTGAACTGATGTTTCGGCTGAATAGCAATAACAAGGAACGTCACAAGTCACTGGCAACGTTGAGCGTTAGCTAACTAGCAAGATTACATACAATCCATTCGCTAAAGTTGACAATACAACACTTGGATTTTTACCAGTATTCCTCATTTGTTGACAAGTTGCCATGTTTGGCTTCCTTAATGGGTGTGCTATGCAACAAGTAAGATATGTGTAGTGTTGTTGCACTGGCTATTGGCTTTATATGTGCGCCCCTATTTTAATCATGTCTTTTTTGTATAATTATAAAAATAAATAAATATAATTTTTTATTTACCCGCCTCTGTAAAATCCTTAAAGAACTATGTGAGAGGGAGTAGGAAAACTTTCAATGATAAGGTACATCTTTTCTTCTTAACTCCACTAAAGTGCCCGGGGCAATTCACGCATTCGTGAACGTTTTCTTATCTGGAATTCATTCTAGGCTAGAACAGGATTTAAGGATTTATCTTTCTCCTTGGCACGTTTTTCTTCTTCGTCCTTTCTTTTCTTCTTAAATTGCGCCCCGGATGGTTTTTGCCTCTTCATTATTTCGTTCTTCAAAGTTTCTTGAACACACACACACACTCTAACCAAACGCCTCACTGTGCTAGCATGTTCTGACAACACCAAGGACATAGCCTACGTACCCCTTCCGTTTTCGATATTTGGCTCATTTTAACTTAATGTTAGATTTATTTATTTTTATGTCAAAATATTGGTTGGAGATATAGAAGGGGGCGCAAAAAAAACTTTGTCCAGCAAAAAAAAACCACAATTCTTGTTTTTTTGCTGGGCGCAGTTTTTTGCGCCCCCCTCTGAGTGGCGCCCTAGGCGACCGCCTATACCGCCTGTAGGAAAAACCGCCCCTGCCTGCACCACTATGATTAACTAAAACCTATATTTCTGCTGACAATTTGCTTGTGTTCCTTTATTCAAAGTAATCTCAACAAACTAATGGTAACCTCAACAAACTACCTTGACAATAATTTACCGTATAACCTGGTGGAATAAATATTCTTGCTGGTTTTAAAAATGGTTGACCAATAAGTGTCAACCATCACTGCAAGCCCCACCCAGCTGTTTCAGGGCCGCTGAGAAGTGCTTCCCCCGGAGTAGGTACCTATTTCTTCTCCAAAAATGGCCTCAGAAGAGGTCCTGCAGTTGAAACACACACACAGGTTCCTGCAGTGGAAAACAGCCTATTAATAGCTATAGCTGTAGATATGTGAAACTGAGGTTGAGGGTGGCATCACACATGTGGTTCATCGCATCTACATGAAACCAACATACATTCTTGTTTATCGGTTTGAATAGTTTCAGATGAGTGCTGTGTACCTTAGAGCTAGACCATTGGTCTTGGGTAGTTTTCACAAACATGGAATGGTCATATAGTCATAATGGTTGACCCACTTGAGTCATAACGTTTCTGAGAAACATCACTGGTGAATCTAGGACAGCCATGATAGAGGAAATCTGTGGACAGGAGAAGGTTCAGCCGTTTGAAAGCTGCATGTTACGCTGGCATGCTCAGTTTGCATTCTGTTTCAACCAAATTGGTCTCTCTGTTAAAAGTAATTATTTGTGTGGACCTCAGTCAAAGACCTTTGCTTTGACATTTTCGCTGTACATGGCAGATATTTGTCCAGATGGTTCTGATAGCATACCATTATTAAATGCATTCAGTAACATGTGATTACAGTAACGGAGGAGCCCAGTGAGATCAGATAGGGTTGAGTCTCCTGAGACATGAGCATTGTATCTTAGAGTGTGTGACTGTGGGTTGTCTGTGAGTTTGCACATGGGATCTGTCCTTGTGTCTGTGTGTGTGTGAAAGCTTGAGTCTGTGTGTGTGTGTGTGTGTGTGTGTGTGTGCATGTGTGTGTCTCCCTGACTGCTTGCTTGTCTGTTTGTCTGCACTGCTCTGCTCTGCTCTGCTCTGCTCCTTCCCCTCTGGCTGCATTGCTACCTCCCTCGCCGACCCTGTCCCCTCGCTCTGACCCATAGGCTCTTGAGGCTCTACCGTGGGAACTCAGGCCGAGAGGACGACTTCAACCGCTCAGGGGCTACAGCTTCAGGATCCTAGCCAAAGGGGACATCACAGGGTCCCCAAAGATATAGGATCAACACTGAGAAGTTTTTTGGCATATTTGCCATCACCGAACACTTCTAAGTGAGGCCTCTGTTGGAAGCTGCCGCTCAGTCGTGTTTGCACAGACGTGTGTGTTTGCTTTTCGTGTGTGTGTGTGTGTGTGTGAGTGTGTGTGTGTGTGTGTGTGTCTGTGCGTGCATGACTGTGTATGAGTGTAACTCTGCCCCAGTCCCCTGAGTGGCCTGGGGTCCGGTTACACTCGCGGCTTCTGCCACTCATACATGTTTCATAGGCAGCAGGGAGGACAGAGGCTCTCTTTGTCATCGAATCCATCCTGCCCGCCAGCCTGCTGGCCCCATGCATCTCTGTCACCCTCCACCTCAGAGGAGGAGAGGAGGAAGCAGACAGCCCAGCTGAGAGGTCCCTGAAGCTCCACGGAGAACACAGAGAGGCTCCCCGAGTCAAGATAGCCAAGAAGCGAAGCTAAGAAGAAGCGACGGTAAAGCTAGACCACCAGTGGAGAGAGAGAGTGGGAGCAGGTACACCTCTGGCACTTACCTCAGCAGTGTCGCCTAAGACGGAGCAGTGCCCCAGCCCGTGTGCGCTCTCTCTCTCTCTTTCTCTGTCTGTGTGTGCGGTGCGTGGAGCTTGTCCAGCCCGTGTGCGCGTGTGCGCGGGAGGCGAGGCCGGACCATGACGGAGACGTTGCGGCCCCCGGCCCTCCAGGTGCAGGTCCCCCGGGAGGAGGAGGAGGAGGAGGAGGAAGGACGGGACGGTGGAAGCATCTGTGGTGGTGTTGGAAGGGGAAGTGCCTCCGCTGGGGACGGGGGTAGCGACGGCCTGGCCTGGTCCAGCTCCTCCACGCCCACGCTGCGGCGCCGGCGCTTCAAGATGCGCCGCATGAAGAAGGTCCCGAGCGAGCGGGGACTGGAGTGTGTGCACAGGCCACGGCTGGAGAAGAACGGCCTGCTGCGCCACGCCACCTCCAAGGACTACCTGCAGCTGCCGGCCATCGAGATCACGCCGTCCAGCGACGAGGACGCGCCCAACTGGTCCAACTGCTCCACGCCCAGTGCCTCGCCCCGACGCAAGCGCTTCCTGCTACGCAAGTGGCTCAAGAGAAAGGAGCACGTCAGCGAGAGCAGGTGGGTATGGGGGTCACCGTCACTGTGGCACCCCCCTTCTGTGTGGCACCCCTCCTGTTACCCCCCCCCCCCCCCCCCCAAAGAACCCCTGCTTTTAGCAGATCTCTCCTCCTCTCTGATCCACCCCTTTTCTGTACATTACATGCCAGCTAAACATGGTGCAGCATCCAGCTCTCCAGTGTGTTTGATGTGGGTTTGGTCTTAGTGTTCATAGCCTATACATGGACTCGACTACTCCGTGCTCTACCAGTGTGCTTTTTTCTTTAGTTATATCAAGGAAAATATGCATTGTTGGTTGGGGACTTTCCACAGGATCCAAACCTTTCACTGCCACATGCAAGTACTCATACCCAACATCCTAGCCTAAGTATCATAACAACACGATGCACTACAACCATCATACCAGTACTTAACAATACTTAACAACAGCAGCAACAAAGCTCCCTTTGTGAGCATTTTGCGGGGGCTGTGAAGTGGGCACTTTCCTTTGTTAGTGTTTTGTTTAATTCAGCCCACGACACCTCCAGAAGGCTCATCAGTGGTGTCTGGTGTCCCAGACCCACCCCTCTCCATACTCAGGATGGGTTAGGACACATATCATTACCAGGGACAACAACAGATACACCTCGAAAAGATTTAAAATGCATATCTCAGTGTTTGGTTTTAGTGTTCAGAGCCTTAACACTAAACCTATACATTGTGCTGACCACTGAAACACTGGTCAGTGACTCTTGATTGTGGCCATTTTATCTTTTTGCAGAGTAAAAAAGCACTTGAATTTTAACAGTGCCCTAGTGGTCTCTAGTGAGGTGCATAGCTCAAGGCACTTTCTACAAAAAGTACTCAAATTTCGCTGTTGAGGTGGTATATTTTAATAGACTATGCCGCCCACAGTTAAACACAAATGTTAGCTGATAATGCTCTTAATTCTTATTTGTGTTGCAGTGGGTAGTGCTGTGCTTAGCTTGTCTTAATCAGCAGTGACAGTATGGTGTGGCAGTCCCTTCGTATAACTTCCCTATAGGAGCATGAACATGCAACTCATCAGTTTAGTCTCGAGTATTGACATTTCACGGATGTCAGTGCAGCGTCAGGGCCCTGTGGCACAAATTAGCTTTGCTTTTAAAACGGCAAAGCATTGCTTTTTTCCATACAAGGTGGAGGTCTACATGCTGGTTCCTTTTTAACCAGTAAGTCTCTGACCTCTTCAAAAAAAACCTATGAAGTAGCAGATTTACGGCTAAGAGGCAGCTTAGAGCAGAGTGGTGGAGTTCAGAGTCCCTCTCATGGACCACTGCATATGGCAGAGTCAGCATCTTGACCTGGAAACATCAGTCCAAGAGGGCGCTCGCATCCTCCACTTTGCAAACACGCCGTGTTTTTCACAAGGGCTGTGACGGCGGGGGTGATCACAAGCAGAAGATGGATTCCTGCAAAGAAAGAATGAAGATGGATGGCTGGCAGGTGTCACATGAAGAACCAATGATCACATGCAGTAATATGATGATTCAACTTCAATATGATGATTCATACACAGGGTGCTAGTCACTATCAATGGACATGATTCATCTTTCTGTTATAAAAGCCAGTGCATGATATTAATCTACCCATCAATTATTGATAAGGTAGCAAGCAGGACCTATTAATCAAGTAAGTCAGAAGATGGGGAAGGCTTGGGCTAGCAAGGGGGAGCTGCTGGCAAATACAGTGTCACAGACCACACCCACACACACACAGACACATACAAACACACACGCACACACACACATACAAACACGCACCTGTTTGAGACTAGACTAGTACAGTGAGCGCCATCCTCTCACCCCCCGAGGGTGTGTGTGCAGAGAGAGGACACTTTAGTGCCTCATTCATCTTGCCTGATTGGAATAATAGCACCTTCATCCACTACTCTCAGCTCTCCTTCTCTCCTACTCTCTTCTCGTCTCTTTTTTTTCTTTCTTTGCCTTTCTTCCTCGCTCCTCTCTCTGCCTCTCTCTCTCTCTCTCTCTCTCTCTCTCTCTCTCTCTCTCTCTCTCTCCCTCCCTGGGCTGTTGTTGTTGCACATTATGACTTATTTATTGTATTCATCCGCTGCATGTCTTTTTATACTACTGTGGGGAGAGGAAGTGCTCACATAGAGAGAGCGCTGCAGGGGGAGGCTTAAGCTCTAACCCTGGAGAGTCATATTCTTCCAATGGTCTCAGAGTTTGTACTGTATCCATGGGTCCATGCCTTTCACATTCATCGCTTGTCTGTAGTAATACACAGGACACTGTAGATGTGCGTATTATTACACTATGCTTCCTACAGTGCAGCATGAAGCTCTTGTCTCTGTTCCCCATAACCACATAACACAGCCAACCCGTCATGATCTGATGTGTGTGGGTTGTGTGATTGTCTGCAATGGATCTAGCAGGATCCAGCGGTACGCTAAGCTCTTACTGTTGTGCTTCAGACCCAGCGTATCCAAATGAGTAGCTTAACGAGCGTGTTAATGAGTGACTCAGGGCTAGATCTGTTTACGGGGGCACCGTGTACGTAGTAGCAGGGCTCGTTATCTGAAGAAAATGAGAAAGACCTGTAAGCCCTTCATGGTTTGACGCCCACTTTAATTGATTAGTCCATCAAAGTAGGGTGAAGGGGGCAAAGATTGACACTTGAGAGTCTCCGACATGGACCAGGCTGACGATTGTGACGCAGTTCATGCAGGAACATGGTGTGTGTGTCTAATGGTTAAACTGGCGTAGCCTGTCTGCCGTCGAGTTTTTTACGACTGTTACGACTTTGTGTACCCTTGTGTACACTGGTGCTTCTCCGTGAAACCGCACGTCTTAAGGAGAAAGACGACCCGCAGGAGTGTTCCTTCGAGGCAAAGGTGAATTCCTGGCCTGACTTACAGACAGTAAGCTTCATGTGTGTGTGTCTGCTCACAGGCTCAGCCAGCACTGGTGATTGTAACCATGTTCTGCTTTGGTAACCCAGGCATGCTGTAGGGTACGTCTGAAAACAAGGGCTCCACACCATCCCCCCAAAGGCTTTGGATTTACAGGATTGGGATCTCTGTGATGTGGTGTGTGTCCTATTTTCTTAGCTTCTAATTAATAAGGAAAGTCAATAATGTGGTCTTTGATTCTTGTTATTTCAATTACAGATTAATCACATTTTGGATTGCGGTATTCTCTCCTGATAATTGTTTTGGATCAACAGCAATAATGGAATGTTCACTGTCTCTCGTTCTCTCTCTCTCTCTCTTTCTCTCTCTCTTTCTCTCCCTCTCTCTCTCTCTGTATCTGTCCTTCCTTCTCTTTCAAGCTTGTTTGTTATTGGGGGATTGATAACACAGAATATAGCATCATTAAATACATCTGATAATAGGGCTCACTGTTTGAGGTTCTCACAGCACATATTGGGAAATTATCATTTTACAAGCATTTACAATAGTCTCACCATCACCAAGTGCTGCATGGTGTGGAAGAGTGTGATCTCGAATTAATCTGTTTGTGTGTGTGTGTGTGTTTGTGTACATGAGAACATGTCTGACTTGTATATACGTATGTCTCTCTCTGTGTGTGTGTGTGTGTGTATGTGTGTGTGTACTTATTTTTGTGTAGCATTTGAAGCTGGCAGTCTGGTCCAGACCCTGTGCAGTCTGCCGGGTCCTGATAAGCGAAAGGCTGTGTGCTATTTTAGGGCAATAGCGCCCATGGTACGTGTATCTTTGTATCAGCACACTTAGACTCTGGTATGGTTAATATTTCAGTCAAGAACACTCTTCCCCTCAGATGTAACCAGCGGGAATGAAGTCATGGCTACGCGATTTTCAGTGCGTGACTAATGCATGAGGACAGAGGCTTGAGAGAGTCATCAAAGCGCGCTGAGACACAAGACTTTGTCTGATGCCATTCTTGGATCTGCCTCGACCCCTAATTGGAGTGATGCTCTGAACGAGGCCTCTGTGACTGGGGAGCGGGGGTGGACTCGAGCTGCTTGATGTCAATCTGTCCGAAATGTACAATGAGTTCTATAGCATCCCCTATGATGATATTACGCAATGCAATGTGATGTGTTGTCATGACATGATGTGATTTGAAGTGGTCATGACTTGATCGTATGGACTGAGAGGCAGAGCTGTGTTCAGCTCAGTGAGATACCCTGGTGCTGGAGGAAGAGGCTCCTGGGGTGGGACCCACAGAGGAGAAACAGTGTGTGTGTGTGTGTGTGTGTGTGTGTGTGTGTGTGTGTGTGTGTGTGTGTGTGTGTGTGTGTGTGTGTGTGTGTGTGTGTGTGTGTGTGTGTGTGTGTGTGTGTTATATGTGTGTATATATAAACAAGTGCATTTTCATATTATAAACGAGATTATGTCTGCAGTCTGAAACTTCTTGTATAAATGTTCACAGAAGTCGACAGGCTTCCTGATGTGGCCTTCTGCCACACCCCACCCAACGCTGTTGTCCCAGAGCAACTTATGTTATGTGATCTATGTATAATATGTATAATGTCAAACCAAATTGATTTCTACCATGGAAACATGGCATGGAGTTTGCAGATCGCTTTAATGATTCAGCATTCGTCGGTAGCTTATGAATTCTACATGCTAAATGTAGAATATATTAAACCAGATATGGTTTAAATCAACTCTAAACCATATCTGACATATCTAAGTTTGCACTAGACAGTGAATTTATTCAGCAAGTATATACGTGTTGAAAACTACCCGTCCCATGGCTATTCCCATGTCAGTAAGAGGCATTGCATGTCAAACACATTTTGACTCAGGTCTACACACTTTCAGATGCTGTGGTAAGTGGTAAGTGTGGGTTAGGCTCGGTGGACACACAACATAAGCACATAGCTTTGGCACACACGCACATTTTGTGAACTGCAAATTTGTTACATTCCAATTGTACCGGCTACAGTTGCTTCATACTTCATTCATGATCTGAGTTAATTGCTAAACCGCTTCGCAAAGGTTTGACAATGGGTACATTGACCAGTGGGGTGGTGTTCATGTTGGGCTGGTAAGCTTGTGATGGAGCCGGAGCTGAAAAAAGGCACAGGTAGCACTCAAAATGTCAAGAGCCTGTTAGCAGCATGCCAAAAAAAGAATGCACAAGGCATAGCTTTCAGAATAATCACAGAAAGTGTCTGCCACTGTGTTTCTTATAGACTTCAACTGACTCACTTCTCCTTACACATAAATGTCCCTCTCACACAGCTTGACCCTTTTCACTGGCTTTTTGAGCTCTCAGTTGAACATGTTCAGCAGGCTTTCTGATGTTCTCTCTATCAGTCTAATCTCAGACTATACAGGTTCCCTTTTTCATTGACCTTTTCAGATCGAGTCATACTGTATTCCAGCCAATAAAGAGCATTGTTTCAGGAACATTGAAAGGAGGGGGTGTATTGGATTGGCTGTTGAGCTCAAATGTCAACAGTCTTCCGCCAGGATCGAAGACTGACTGCACTTTTAAAAGTAGCAGTTATGTTTAGAGAAGTAAACAGAAATATTCTATACTGTAGTGTGAAGATGAACATTCTGGGTACACTGTGCTCATGTACCTCGCGAGGAGGAAGAGGCAGCAGCTGTTGTGTCGCTCCCACTTTCCTCCCACTCTCCTCCCACCTGTGGCGTGTTATTGTGCCTATTTGGTCGTGGTTAGGGTAGGTGGTGCTTATGAATTATACCGTTTTTGGAAACAATATTGTTTTTGTCTGAATACTCAGATGTTTTGTTGAGCAGCCTTGAAGTTATGCAGTTTAATCCACCTGTTGTACTTTATTGCTGGCTCTCATGCCATGGATGTGGCGTCATGCATATTTGGGATTCTCTCATAGCCACAGACTTGAATAAGACCCGGTGCTCGTATCAGAGCCACACTCCTCTACCCCCGATAAGCTTCACTCCAGAACCGCGTCTTCAAAAAAAAAAAAACACAAAGTGTCTCTGTGCAAATAGTTTTATAGTTTTTTTCATCCCTTTTCTTGTGTCAGTGAGATAGCATCAAAAGCTAGTATTAACAGCAGTCATATGGGCTTCCATCTACTCCTCATATGGTTTATCTGGGCCTGTGTCAGTATGAGAGCCAGAATAGAACTACTGAGGGTTGTCAAGCTATTAGCCCGAGAGGCTAAGGAGCAAGTGTAGAGCTGCGCTGAATATATCCTATGCTGCCCTCTGGTGGGTGAGTTTTGTGGCACATTTTGAGGTTTGTGTAGAGTCACTACATGTGGCTTATATCTAGAAACTTTCTGTGCCCTCATGTAAATACATTTTTGAATTGATGTGTCCAATAATGTTTTGTTCCAATGACACTATTCTGCTAGCTACTTAAAGGGTTTAGACTGTTTGTGAAGATCTATCTCTGGTTTATCATGCAAGTCAGTGCGTGATGACTGACAGGTGTCCGTCTCTTCCAGCAGCCAGCAGAGCAGTCAGCAAAGTAGCCATGACGACGACTCCACACGCTTCCTGACTCCATTCATCCGGGAGGAGAGGTAAATACTTTTTTTGTTTACTTAACGTCTCAGGGTCTCCTGAGGAACATGCCAGGCGTGCAGAAATGCGAGGCTGCACTCAAAGTCAACTATACTCACCTGTGTTTTTTTGAGATAAGGTGTAAAAAAAACCTCTGAGTTGGTTAAGTCACGTTTCCTAGTGCAGTTTTCCCCAAAAGTGGGCTGTGATTTCTTGACCTCTAGTTAACATTCATGCTTGGTCACAGTAAGAGTGACTTTGGCCGTAGTTTTTTTAGCTTTGGGATTTTTATGCACACTTTAATCGTGTGTGGAACTTCAGAAACAGACATGAGAGGACTGCATGCCTTACATCTGTTCGGCACTTTCATTCACAGGTCCAATAGCAGTGCAGACAAGTTCAGGTGAGTGTGTCTTGTTTTATTTACTTACATGACAAGAACAACGCGTCTCTGCTGAGGTACTCCTGTTTGGGCTTTGTCCTCAAAATAACCTGACAGAAAGCATTGAGATGAGGGAGATGGCATCCCTTCTTCTCTCCCTGTCTGTGCGAATGTGAGTGATCCACAGCTTTGCCCAGTATCTGAATGTATCGCTGTACGTTTGAAAAGTCAAGCCGTGAATACAGTTGCAAAGCTGCAGAATGCCGTCGTTTGCATTTTCCAGGACAAACAACATCGCTCACAATGCAGGGCCACAAACAGGGCTTTTGTTTGGGGGGGGGGGGGGGGGGGGGGTTGGTGGTGTGGGAGGCTCATGGGGGTGCACTGTGTGTGTGTGTGTGTGTGTGTGTGTGTGTGTGTGTGTGTGTGTGTGTGTGTGTGTGTGTGTGTGTGTGTGTGTGTGTGTGTGTGTGTGTGTGTGTGTGTGTGTGTGTGTGTGTGTGTGTGTGACCGCCAGCGTGAGGCCTGTCTCTCTTGGCAAACCTGGCCTGAGGTAGCTGTCTGTGGCACAACAAACACTGGCTCCACAGCTGTTGAGGTGAGACCCGCCTTGTCGAGCCTCTAAAAGCCCCTCCGGGTCTCTGTGAACAGCAGGTAAGTTTGGGTTTTCAAGTGTCAGGTGGTTGTACATGAATACCTTTGCCTGAGCTGAGGCAATGTGTGCTTTCACTCAAGTAGCAGCTCTGCTGAGCTTAAGTGTGCAGGTGAAATGGTTGAGCTATTGAACCTATCGGCGCAGTATTTTTTTTGTCCCGACAGTATTACACATTGATTCGTACCGTACTTTGGTTTGGCCTTGGATAGAGAATTAAGAATGGTGCTGTCACTCTGTCATCTAGTGATTTAAAGGACATTTATTGAAAGATGATGGTTTGGGTTGTGACGTCATTGTGTAATTACACTTTGTCAGAGTTAAATATTGTTAATTGTTAAATAACTGCAATGTCACCAAAAACATCAATAAATATAGTTAGTGTTTCATATGTCCTTGCTTTATTTCTCAGATAAAAAGCTCAGCTTTATTTTATTTCTTTATAAAGCTGGTTATGATATCGATGAAGACATCCATTTCTCTGCTGTTTAATTATTTCATATCTCACATGCTTGCATTGAATCTATTCTATTCAAGGGTTTCTATTTGTTTGTACAACCTGTGAGAGAGAGATGATTTCATGTGATCATGGCCTGGCTTGTCCTGAGTGGCTCAGACCAGACTGACCACCGTCTCCTGACCACCATCATCACAACATGTGATTCGGCTAGCCCACTGACCGCCATCAGAGCCCACCACATTGTGTCAGAGCATTGTGTTCGCCAGCCTCTCTCAGTGAAGGCTGTGATAATAACCAACAATGGCCACTTAGGCATTGAAAGAGTATGAGGCCACAGCCGATTGTTGTTTTTTCTATAGTAGATTTAGGTGAACCTAAAGGACATGGCCTTTATGGGCCCAGGAAAGAAAGCATCTAATTACCCTTAACAAAGAACACTTGACTATTCATTTACATTTTTGACAGGTGTGCTGTTTTCATTTTTGATTGGTGTTTAGGTGTTTTTCTTAGGCTGTGGGAATGTAGGATCACATGCATCTGCGTAGGTGATCTCACAGACACTGGAATATCTGCTGGCTTTATTTTTATCCGTGTATTGGAATTGTATGCAGTCGTATGGAAAACTTTTAGTTTTTATAACTATAGCTCTAGCTCTGCAGAAAATAGGTGATTTATAACCTTTCCCTTTCAGGTATAACATTACCAATGCACCATATTGTATTTATTGCAGTGTAGGTAAACACAGCAGTCACGACGCCTGCAATATCACAAGGCTGCAGAAACAGCCCGCCCACACATTCCAGATGGCCAGCACCTGTATGCACAAGGGAACATGATGCTAGTCACGGGTGTTCAGCATCGGGCTTGTTGTTGTTTGCCGTTTCTCATTTCTTTTCTTTTAGTTTTTGGCCATGAAATTTTTTTTCTGTGCTCTGTTTTGAGTCGTGCTGAGCTACACTAATGTGCCCGAGCCATGAAAGCAGTGGAGAGTGTTTTTGCGGCTCCATGCATTATTGAGTCCGATAACGCGCAGGTCCGTGCAAGGGGCCTTCCATCGGACGCCACGCCACACTGTGTTGTGCCATGAATGTACCGCCCATCAGAGCCTTGGCTCACAACGCCGGGGCCTGCAGCCCGCCCCGGCACCAGTGGCCTGGGCTGTGAATAATACATAACATGGAGTCGTGCAGAGGAACAAAGACCCGGAGAAATGGGAATCAGTGGGAGTGAATGTTTTAGGGAAGCGTTACCTACGGATCCTTACTTTTAGCTTTTTGGTTCGGAGAAAACCGTTGTCACATTTGCAGTGGAAATGGAGTCATAGATGTACTTTGCAAAGACAAACCTCTCAGTGTGAATTATGAACGTTATTTGCCACGTGAGTAAGCTTTTTGATGGGTATTAGTTTCATAGGACCCCATGGCAAATGGACATTCTCCCAGTATCTGGCGTGACCGTTATCCAACCCAACGTTGGCATCCGAGGCATTTTGAGAATTCGAGAGGCATGTTGGGGGATTAAAGGTAAAATGAGCTCTCTGGCGCAAGCTAACATAGCCCTGGTTCAGAATGACTTCCTGTTTGTGTGAATATCAAAGGTTTCGAAATACAGACGCGCCGCCACAATCACTCACTGGGCTGTTGCCTCCCTTCCGGCGATCGATGCTCTCAGTTTTCCCCAGACTCAGCAGTGAGGACGTCTCAGCGCACCGGGCCTGTCTTAGCTCCCGCTTACAGACCCAACGTATGGGCCCCTCATCATTGATTCGTACTCTGCCTTTCTGGAGAGTGAGAGTGTCTTGTATGTCTTTTCTGGGTGAGTCAGCAGAACATAACCCAACTCTGATCCTGAATCAGTGTTGGCCTGCGGCTCCAGCCGGGGGAAGCGCGGGAAAGGAAATGATTTAGCGAAAGTTGATAAAAGTGCTGCATCCACTAGTATGTAGTTCCTCTGGGCTTCCAAGAGGCGACGGCAGGAGTTGCCTATTGTTGTCTGTCAGTCAAAGTCCAGACTAAACGCTTACATCCACTCAATTCGCCTCAGTCGTAGTAACCACTTATCATCAATAAAACACATCTGTTTAGGACCCTTTTGGTCTTACATTCACTGCAGCAGTTATATGTCTCACATATGTCTATAAAACCTGAAGACACTTCATTCTTAAGATATGTAGTAGATATGAACTTACGCACAATTGTATTGCTTTTACCAATGTCCTTCAAAACTTCACTTTAAATAATTTGTTCCAGAGCAGAATACTGCCATGCCACAGAAGAGCAGCTTTGGAATCCTCTTGAGATATTCTAATGCAACACCCTAAGAGACACGTGCACAAAGAAAACAGGTCAACAGGACTGCACAGACAGACACAATTTCAGAGAAATGCTGATGAAAGAGAAAGGGACAGGGGAGGAGAAAAGTAGAAGGGTAGGGTTGACAAAATAGTCTCAAAAGAAATAACCGGGGTCCGGCCTCACAGTTCCTCCTTGTTTCATGGTCTCCTCAGCTGGCCTTCTTGGCACACCTTTTGCCTCTTTACGGTCAGAGGCAACAGAAAGCAGAACCATGTTTTTTGCCTTTCGACTGAAAAAAACCCCACAAGACTGAATATTTCTTGAGAAGTGTGACATTGCAACCCTGTGGATGTGAGTTTAGGGGATGTGAGTTTAGTCCTGAAATTCAAACTCACTACCTAGAAGCTGCAGAGGATTGTTTTGCATCAGCAATAGGACAGAACACTGTACCTACAACTACCAACTATGAACACCAACAGCATAGTTTATATTATAAAATGTAGCAGACACTTTTATTGAAAACTTCATTGGAGAATTGGGGATAGAGTGAAGATGCGCTTCCAAAAGACACCGGTATAGTTTTGTGTGTTTGAATGGGAACAGTCTCCTTGTGGTGTCTGTGGTGGTACTGGGCACAGCTGAGCTGAGATGAGGGGTTATGGAGGGTGAGGCAGGGGGGAGAGTTTTGGGGACAGAAGGGCTGAAGCTGTGGGCTCCTCTCTGTTTCTCCCATCTCCTCCCCTCCCCTCTGCTCCCCTCTGCTCCGCTGCAGGGCTGAACAAGCGGATAGCTCTATCACAGTGTCTCCCGGCTGTGTCCAGAATTAGCCACATATTACTCACTCTGCCACGGCTCCCTGAAAGCAGCGGCTCCCTTTACATAACACATTCACACGCATGCGCGCACACACACACACACACACACACACACACACACACACACACACACACACACTTGTGTACACACATACACTCACGAATGTATACACACATGCACACACACACACAAACACTCAGATATGCATACACACACGCATACACACTCACACACACACACACACACACGCATCTCACTGTCAGTCACACACACTCTCACAAAACCCGGTACTGTACTGGATGTGTCGGCAAAATCATAGAAAATTGAAACTCAGAACCCGAGTGAAGACAGTGAAGACAGCCTGGGAACTTCTTTTTATCTGAGGGAGAGGAAGGTCAGCTGCCATTACGTCTGTTTAGCAGTGACAGAGAGAAAGGTGTGTTTATATGTATGTATGTATGTATGAAAGAGAGAGAGCGAGAGAGGTGTTTATATGTATGTATGAAAGAGCGAGAGAGCGAGAGTAAGTGAGAGAGAGAGAAAAGGGGAGAGTGAATTTGAGAGAGTGAAGGAAAGTGCGTGCGTGAGAGAGAGAGCGTAGAGCGGTATGTCGGTGGGTGCCGGCGGATGCAGGGACAGTAGGACCGGAGGCTCCAGTGGAGAGAGGCTGAGGGAGCTGGTGGGCAGGCGATCAGATCAGAGGCTGGGAGAGATCAGGCTGACTGGAGATCATTGTGTAGCACGCCAGCCATGAGAGCCCGCACAGGAGACAGGATGGTGTCTGCCTGTTCACCATGCACCAACACAAGGTCAGAAGTTCCATGTGTCTCCCCTCCTGTCATTCTTTCTTTATCTCTCTCTCTCTCTCTCTCTCTCTCTCTCTCTCTCACATACACACACGCATCTCTCTCTTTTTCTGTGTGTGTCTCTCACTTGCTTTCTGTTTCTCTCTCTCTCTCTCTCTCTCTCTCTCTCTCTCTGTGGGTGTTTGTCCATCTGTTAGTTTTCCATCTTTCACTCTCTGAGTGTCTGCATCTGTCTTGTTGTCTGTTTGATTTTGGCTGGCTGGCTGGACGATCTTTCTGTGTTTGTATTTGTGTCTATTTTATTTAGTGCTGTTGACTGTATGCCCTCTGCTTAAGTGTTGCTGAGGGGATGTCAGTCTGTCTGTCCCTCATTGTTGTGCTTCCAGTCACTCTCATCCTTTCCGGTGCAGGTTGCTGCGATTACCAAAACCTTTACTTTCATAAAGACAAAATACAGTTCATTGTTTTGTCTTCACAATGTGTTTCCCCTATATCCCAGCCACTTCTGAACACATGGCCATTTTCAGTCTTCACAATTTGTCAAGTCATTCCTTAACCTTTCCATCGCCATTATGTGCTTACTGGAACTGCTGAGTAATCACATCTCCCCTGTGATTTTCCAGGTGTAATAAGGTTAAGGTCATTAGTGACGGACTTTGTGCTCTTTCCTGTAAAGGGCTCCCCATCAACCCCGTCGGTTACAGGATGCTACCTGACTCTCAGAATACCTCCATAGTGTCTTCCCCTGGCTGGGGAGTGGTTTCTATAATCTGATCGATGTTGCTCAGTGACACTGCTGAGTGTTTGGGGAGTGAGGAAGTGGGGGGGGGGGGGGAGCTCGGCTGTCATAGGAGGGTGTTAATCAAGCAGGAAGCCACCACTGGCTGGCGTCTGACTGGATACCTGCTCAGGGCTCTAGAGAGGATTAAATGAGGTTTAAATTTAGCCTCTTTTTTTTTACATGCTCTTCACTGTCGTCTGATTTCCCTCTTGCTGTCTCTCTCTATCTATCTGTGTCTCATTCCCTTTCTCTCTACCCTTCACTCTCTTTCTCACTCTCTCTGTAACTCTCTGTACTTCTTCTCTTGCGCGCTCTCCTACTTTCTATCCTTCTCTCTCTCTCATTGCCTCTCTATCCCACTCTTTTTCTCCATTCTCTCTATCCTTCTCTCTTTTCTGTCTCCTTGTCTGGTTCCTCAGTCGTGGGCTTCTTTTTATACATCATAAATCAAAGGGTAATGGCTGGGTTTTTTGGCATCCTGGGAAGGGATCTCCAGAGGAGGTCATTGATTTCTCTCAGGCAACCTAAAAACTCTTTTGTAAGGCTGGATTAAACACAGAATTTCAGTGCCCAGTCTGACCCTGTGTCATTCTGTGCATCTGACAATAAAAGACTTGTAACACAAGGCCAACTTGTCAAACACAGAGATAATTTGGAACAGACTGAGGGTCAGGGAGCTAAATGTAAAATACACTGCATAAACTCTTGTCTTTTTAAGAAGAAACTTGTAAACCATTTAGGTGTGTGGATAAGATTACAGATTCTAGACTGAAACCGTCACTTTGTCTCCACTCCCTGTGTGAACCTATATTTAAAAAAGGCACATATAGGATGAACCTGGACTTCAAAGTCACACAAAGCCATTCAGTAGAACAGGCTTCAGGAACTCAAATTAAACTGAGCACAAACCTGGGGTTAGATTGCGCAGCCAGAAATAAATGCGGAGTAAACCTAAGGCTAATTTACAGCGCCAAGAGTACACTTAGGTCATCATTACACAGTATCTTAGTGTTCTATCATAAAATCCATATGTAGTCTTAATTGAGTTGCCCTGTACTATTTGCTGCTGGGATACTTTCCTTGCTTTCAAGGTGTTATTGTACACTCTCCATCCAGATATCATTGCACACAATATGCCCCTCTCTCTCAACTGAGCCCATTGATTCCAGTGAAAATTACAGCGAGCTGATAGGAGGTGAGATGAGAGGGATTATGCTTTGGGTAACACACCGCTGATTTCTTCGGCCCTAGATGCAGCTTGTGAGGGAATCCCAATTTAATGAACATGCAGAATGCTAAGAGGTCTGTTCAGAGTGGAGAGCAAAGCAGATGCCAGCCATTTTGAAGTGCGCGCACACATAACCGCGCTCGCACACACACACACACACACAGATGTCAGTGTGATTCCGGCAAGGCTGCGTGACTCATGGGATTCGTGTTGGCGTGGGTGCTCACTTCCCGTTGAGTCACGGCCATTGTGCGGACGGCGGAGCGCCTTGATGGAAAGCCTCTGTGCTCCTACTCGCTCACCCTCTCACATCCACTGTACTCTCATCAACACTCCCATCGTCATCTCCATCATCTATCCATCTAACCCAGTACGCTCCCATCTGTGTGCACGGCCCCAGGGCTTCCCTCCCCCCTCCTCTCTCCATCTCCATTCTGCTCCTCTTGAAAACTCAGGTTGATGAGGCTGGTACCCCCCCCCCCCCCCCAGTCAGGCTTCTGTGGTGTTTTGGTGTTCAGAAGTGCCAAATGTGAAATGTTTAGCCACACTCATTCTCACTGTGAAGGCAGCCAAGTGTCTTGGGTGGTGGAGTACCTTGGGCCTGATGCTTCTGCGGGCACTGTTGTCACGTTCTCTTCTCTACCAATAGGCCAAGCAGAGGAAGTGGAAGAAACTGATATGGAGACCTCACAGGTAGGAGATCAGTCACAGGGGTCACCAGGTTGGGGAGGGGCCATACAAGCTGGGGCTCTAATCATTTCATCCTAAAAGGCATGGCAGGATTGCTTTATACAACATTGCTGAAATGTTACATTCTTCTTTGTATTGCATTTGTGCGATGTGATATACATACATTCAAATTTGTTGTTAAGTTAAATTACAATCTCTTTGGGGGAAATTAGCTGGCTTTTGCACGATATTTACTTACTTAACTTACTTTGCTTTACTAAATATTTATTTAAACCAAAAAAGAAAGTCTTTGAGAGGCTGCTGTCTTCATCCTGCCTCCTGCAGCATCTCTGGAGAGGCAGAGGAAGAGCATTAGGGCTGAGATACTGTAGCACAGATGCTAGCTTGAAATGACGCCAGTCCCTCGGGGGACTTGCAGAGAGGATCAGCAATTTTTTTTTTCTCCCCTACATTATTTATTTCATTCTTTGCCCGTGTATTGTATTCTGAGTCCACATCAGAATTTGATAGTCTTATCTGACGCACTGCACATGGTGTGGAGTGTGGCGTGAGGTGGCGTTTTTTTAAAGGTGAAGGTGACTCCTGTGTTAAACAAATGTCACACTCCTGTTGGATGGCCCCATGCTGTACAATTACACAATCAAGGGTCTACCCTTGAATAGAAAATATGCTGTAGGTTTATCCTGTGAGGTGTGTCCTTTGTAAAGCCTCTAATACAGGCAAAAGCTTACCATGCACACAACCGATTCTACAATGTGTCGCAGGCCCATGTCTATTTTCCCTACCTGTTTCAGGTCTCCTCACTGGATTTTGTATCAAAAGGTTAATCCAGAACCTACACCAAAATCTGAGGATTCACTCTAAAACAAGCAATCTTCACCTGAAGTTTCATTTCAGGGATAATAATTGTTCATAAAAATGAAGATAAACCTCAGAGATCGCTTGGATCCTGTGAAAAGCGATACTCAGAGCTACCACTAGAGGGAGAGCACCTCACAAACACCCGGAGCATCACCTGACCTCGTCCAACACAGCATGTGCTCTAACCTCAGGCCACTGGTGAATAGGCTGTCCTCAGGCATCAGGTCACAAAGCCAGCAGTCAGAAGAACTCAGGTCATCAGTACCTCAGGCACACACACACATGGGCAGCATTTCCACACACATACACACACTCACATATAACACGCACACTCACGCACATGCGCACCTCAATGCCACAATGACGGTCACACTGTATTTAGGGACGTTTCTATACATAATGTGATAAGCCTTTGACATTGGAGATAACATGCGATTTACAATATGTTGCACTGCGCTGGATGCATGCCTATGAAAGGAATTGTTTCCCATGCATATTGCAGAAAATTAATTATCAAAGAGGTCTCTTTAGACCCATTTAATGTCATTAACAGTATAAGCATTATTAGAACTTAATTGGATCTGCAAATCTGCATTTCAGCGTGACCGCTGGAGTATTTGACGTTTGAAAAAACAATTTGTACAGGTATATTGATGCCATTTGCGAGATTCGACTTGCATTTAAAGGGAGTACTGTCATGAAGTAGACCCCCTACACATGCTGACGTAACGAAACACTTGTTTGTAGGCTACCCTGCCGAACTCTGCTGATATGAATAGCAAACTTAGATAATCAAAATCATGCCCCTTTGGCATATGTAGTCTGAGTGACTGACTACTTAATGGTATAAACTGAGGGGGCAAAGGGGGGAGAATTGGTGAGAAGCATCCACTTTGTGTTTGTTAGTTTCGGCTCTCATCAATCTAATGCTGACCCCTTCTCTGTGCATAAGTCGGCCTTGCAGTGACATAACCATTCATGTGCAGGTTGTCATCAGTTGAAGGGGCTGGATTGGAAGGCACGGAATCTACTCTCTCTCTCTCTCTCTCTCTCTCTCTCTCTCTCTCTCTCTCTCTCTCTAGTGAGGGGAATCCTTTCGTTTTTTATTTATTTAAATGTTTTTTTGAATGACAGCGCTTGACCACAGGCGAAGAAGCTCAGTTGTGCCGAGTGAATTTCCAATAAAACAGCTTTTCAGCGTGAGTGGCATGGTCGAGGCACGAGCCCAAAATAGCAGACCTCCCATCGCTCAATGCGTTATGGAGCTCGGTGTCATGGCAACCATCAGTAAACAGTGTGTGTGAAAGAGAGAGAGAGAGTGATTGTGTTTGTGAAAGTGTGTGTGTGTGTGTGTGTGTGTGTGTGTGTGTGTGTGTGTGTGTGTGTGTGTGTGTGTGTGTGTGTGTGTTTAAAGAGAGAGAGAGTCTGCATTATGTGGCCTTCAAGCAACTACAAAAGTACCTCTTGACTGTGATAGTGACTTGCACAATTAGTGTCCATGGTAACGAAAGAGCATATCTGCGCACAGGACACGCAATCACGTCCTTTTGTTTATATCTCCACATGCCTTTCACTGACAACAGCTACCCAAATCACTCACAGCAGCACTCTAACTGGTCTGGGTCACATCACAGTATGTTGTTATGTTCACCATGGCTAACTGACCCCACCACACTGAGTGGAAAGTATCATGTCCTTATTAGGGTTACTATTGATACTGATCAGATTGGGGAATGGAGGGCAGCCACTGTGAGCCATCCAGCCGTTGCCGTAGTGACAGGTGACATGTGACATTAACGGAGAGACGTTGGCATCCATCACACACACTCACACACAGCCACTCTCCCATCGGCCAGTGCCCGTCTGAGCTGAAGAAAGGTTACATGTTACACCATCCCTCCACACTTACCTCAGAGCTTTAGAAACTCATCAACAGCTCAGTATCACTCGTGGTCAAATGAGATGTGAAATTTCCCCTAGCCAATCTCTGGGTGAACTGGATAGTTAAACTGCTGTTGAACTGCCACCACCCTGAAACTTGGGCTCTTTTTCTCTGTTGCCATTATGTCGCCCTTTCCGTTGGAATATCATGTCCTTAGATTCATACCTGTCAAGTCTCACGTTTTATCTGGGAGGATCTCGGATCTCCCTTAATGTCACAGATTTTCAAACTCAGTAGCACAGAATAATAAGTACAGGTAGAATAGAATAACTGCTGTGCAGCGCAAGTGAGAGACTGCAGCACTGTGCAGCTCATTAAATCTGCGTAGCAGTAACAAGTCAGTGTTTTTCAGCCGGTTTTTCAACTTCTTCTCTATTGGGAGAAAATCGACCTGTTTACGAAATTACACTAAATTTAACAATATGGCACGTGTTGTCTTTTTTGGTGTGTGTGTGTGTGTGTGTGGTGGCTCACGGATTTCAATCACTGACCTCACAAATTTCAGTCATGAACGAACAGTTATTTGGATTTGAATGTGTAACTGCAATGTTATCTGTAAATCAGAAGGTAAGACTAAAGAACTACTAAACAGGATTGGCCAGTATGACAAATTTCAGTTGTATCTCTTAAAGGAAGACACTGATGAGACCTTCAGTCTTTACAGTAATATTGGCTTGGCAATTCTGTTGTGTCAAGTAAACCAGTTGTTATCCATTTTATCCAAATCAAAAAGACCATTTACAACAATGACCAGCAATCAAATGAAATGTTCCAGCCTGCTGGCAAACAAATCTTGTCTCAATTTCCAGCTACTACTGGTAACAAATCTTGTCTCAATTTCCAGCTACTCGTGGTAACAAATCTTGTCTCAATATCTCAACTCTCCCAAGAAGTCTCCCTCTGCTCCTTCTCTCCCCTCCCTGTTGTAACTGCCTGCTGGGGATTTGGTGTGAAACATCCTGTCTATTTTTGTGCTTGTGCTTGCTGTGAAACAGGAAATACTGCGATTTTTAATGAGATCCCCTAATGTAATGTAAGCACATGCTTTACTTTGTTCTTTTATTCATAGACATGTGACCAAAGAGGAGAGAGAGAGAGAAGAGACTGATCGTAATTGAAGGAGAGGAAGGGGGAGTGTGAGACAGAGAGAGAGAGAGAGAGAGAGAGAGAGAGAGAGAGAGAGAGATGGATGGATATTTGGTGGGAGGAGGTTCATGACCAAAGAGGGGGAGAGAGACTGGTAGTAATTAAAGGAGTGGAAGAGGGAGCAAGGGAGAGAGAGAGAGAGAGAGAGAGAGAGAGAGAGAGAGATGATATTTGGTGGGAGGAGGTTCATGACCAAAGAGGGGAGACAGAGACTGGTAGCAATTGAAGGGAGAGGGAGCAAGGGAGAGAGAGAGAGAGAGAGAGAGAGAGAGAGAGAGAGAGAGAGAGAGAGATGGATATTTGGTGAGGGCATGTTACCTTTTACAAGATGAAGCGCCTGGCACTTATCTTGGTTACTGTTAAATGTCATTTTGTTTGCTGCCACCTTCGCCAATTTCCAGAGCAAGTACACGTCTGAAGTTAATGGGATGTCAAAGCGTGATGTAGCCTGTGTAAATGTCAGTGAGAGACGGTGGGCACCGGCCTTGGTACCTAAAGGCAGATTTATACTCGGTTTTAACACATAAACGTAACATTTAAGTTACATAAACGCTGTTGTAAGCCCCTTTAAGCAGTCACGTAACACGTAAGTGCGTCCGCCAAAATTTCTCACTATGCAACAAAAACCACGGCATAATACCGGCATTTTTAAAGGCCAAGGCAAGACTAGAATTTTTTTGAATCATGAATAGCCTGCAGACTGTCTCACAAGCCTCTTCTTGTTGATTATGAACAAACATAACAGAAGAGGTCCGAAGATATGAGCATCTTTACAAACCCTCTTTAAACACTTATAAGGACGCTCAAATGACCGCAAATTCATGGAGAGAATAGGCTACTATCCCATTCTCACAGGAGAAATCAGAAACAGCAATCTGAGCATATTTGTCAAACGCGATAGAAGATACTGCTCTGATATATTCCTATTCCATACTGAATATTCTGTTTAGATCAAAGGTTTGTTTTGACATCCCGTCATATTTCAGATGATAGTTAGGTGATAGGCTATACTGTGTTGACATTTAAAAACCGTTTCCACCACTTGTTAGCCATGTCATCCATTCATATTGATGTGAATCAATCAATTTCACCCCTGACGCAAGCGAGAGAATGGAGCCTGGTCTGCTCATATACAAAAGTTCACATTAACGTGAAGTGGAGTTAATTTGCGGCCAACACCATTGTATTACAAGCACTGACATTCACTCATGATGAGAAGGTGCACCTGGCGATTCTCTCGCCTTCTATCTTTCATCTTTGAATTATGTAACTTATAAACACGGCGTTTTAAAGCGCTGTCGCCGTCATTAAAATATGTATCAATATACGAACTTCTGCATCATGTGATCTGTCTTTTTTCGCCACTGGTACTGGTACTTTCATATTCATTTTTCGCCACTTGTTAGTCATGTCATCCATTCATATTGATGTGAATCAATACATTTCACCCCTGAGGCAAGCGATAGAATGGAGCCTGGTCTGCTCATATACAAAAATTAACATTAACGTGAAGTGGAGTTAATTTGCGGCCAACACCATTGTATTACAAGCACTGACATTCACTCATGATGAGAAGGTACACATGGCGATTCTCTCGCCTTCTATCTTTCATCTTTGAATTATGTAACTTATAAACACGGCGTTTTAAAGCGCTGTGGCCGTCATTAAAATATGTGTCAATAAACGAACTTCTGCATCATGTGATCTGTCTTTTTCGCCACTGGTACTGAATTGCCAACCTTTGTATTTCGTGTAACAAATGTATTCATTTTCTTTTGTCCCGCTGCAATAAATACGCTTACTTCACTCAACATTCAGAAGGGAAAGGGAGATAACCCCGGAGTTAAGAATAAAGATCACTTCGGCTCTGGAGCAGTAAACAAAAGTCTCCCCTGTAATCTCAGACTACGATTAGCAGGAAAGGTTAACAACAGGCTAATTCATAAAATACAATACTTAATAGACTAACAATCCAATATTTATTTGTTTGAGTGTTGTTTAGTGCAATGGGGGTGTATGGTCGTTATTGTCTATAAAGTAAGGCATTTTCAACAGAAAAATCTCCCGTTCATCGTGTCCATTCGCGTCATGGGGTAGGCAAAAAAAATGTCAC
Source organism: Clupea harengus (assembly GCF_900700415.2). NCBI lineage: Eukaryota > Metazoa > Chordata > Actinopteri > Clupeiformes > Clupeidae > Clupea > Clupea harengus. The sequence continues at coordinate 13,334,034 of NC_045160.1, read as the reverse complement.
TCCACCTACTGTTCTGGCGTTGAATCGCTTTGCAACACGCACAACCCTTGGGGAACCTAAAGGAACTATAAATCAAAACAACTGCGTTTATGTAACTTACGTGTAACTTACGTGTTATGTTTATGTGTAAAAACCGAGTATAAAAGACCCTTGACACATGATGCCTGTGTTCAGTAGGAAAGCCTGGCCGTAGTGACTGGCCCATTCTGTATCCAAAACTAAAGGCAGAAGACTGGTGTTGTATTAATGGTTCTAAGTGCTTAAGCCAGAATTCTGTGACTTGACTGTGCTTGTATGCTTAGCGTTGGACTTTTCCTGTCCTTTTATCCTCTTTTGTTATGCCCTGCCACTGCCAGACAAAAGTCCCCTGACTGTTGCAGCGCTACACTCACCAGTTTGGTCCTGCGAGGGGATTTTCTTTGCAGATTAGTGTGTTTGCACTTGTACGTCTGCATGCATGCCCGTGCATCTGCTGTGTGCGAGTGTATTTCTGAGCGCGGCAGAGAGTGTGTGTGTGTGTGTTTGTGCATTTGAATGTATATGTATATGTGTGTGTGCTTGCGTATTTGTGTGTGTGTGTTTGTGTGTAAATATATATATATATATATGTGTGTGTGTGTGTTTGTACCTCTGTACGTACGTGTGTGTGTGTTCATGTCCGTGTGCTTAGTTGTCTGTATGTCTGTGTGTGTGTGTGTGTGTATACCGGTATGTGTATTTACAGATGTGTGTGTGTCTGTGTGCATCCGTGTGTGTGTGTGTGTAGGGCAACCAGTGACCGGGGTAGAGCTGTCTCTCCACGGCAGTGGGGTGGGATTACTGAGTATGGCCACATATCCCCACTCTGACGCTGAACCAGTGTGATATCTACACACAGTCACCTGATCGCCCATGACCACCTCTCATTGGTTGGCCGAGATCAAACTATGTGACTCTAAAAATAATCTGCTCTAGTACATGGAGCGGGGCGTGGCTTTATTAGTGCCCCCCAGCATCTATTTAAGATAGAAATGTTTCTGACTTCATCAAAATCAGATCAGGCTGCCAGCTATATCATGTTTTACAGTTGAGCTTGTGCAAAAAAAAATATATAGTACGTATATACTATATGTTTGCATATACGGCTCTTTTTCTATTAAAATGAAATGGATTTTGATATAAAACTATACACCAGGGCTGCAATTATTTCATGTTTCCTCTAAATTTTTCCTTAATTCTGCTTGAAGTAAAAAAAAAATATTACATTTTTTTAATAGAATTATTATTTTAAATATTAGACATTAGATATCAAACAGAGTGTATTTTCCTATGACACTGGCTAGTTTTCCACTTCATCCTTTCATTTAGAAAAGTTCTAGAAAAAGCACCATTATGTTTCTGCAATCCAGTCCTCTGTGTCTGTGTGTGTTTGTGTCGTTCTGCGTGTCGCAGGGGAGGGGCGATCCAATTGATCACCAACATGTTACATCTTAACGAGATCAATGCAGTCTTAGGCCAGTGGTGTATGAGAGAGCACTGCATGTGAACGGGGCCAGAGGGCTTTAAGGCGGTCACGATGCGTCAAGTCTGGAGCGGGTCTGTTGGTATTGACAGAGCAGAGGGCAGGAAGCTGTGCTGCTGCTGGAGGGAGCTGTTCTCTCAGCACCACAGACAGCTGGCCAGCACCCCAGCTCCTCAGGAGCCCAGCACTCTCAACAAGGCTGCTGGATGAAAACCAGACGGAGAGGGCCTCTGTGTTTACGCCTACAATGTCTATGATGTATATGTATAATGTGTATACTTATAAACACAGATTAGACGCGGTGGTATTTGTGATAGATGGTGTTCTTCTCAGCACATTGTGCTGAATTATGCAAGGGGCGAGAGGAGACGCAGCTCCCTTCCAATCTTCACCTGGCTGCTCCAGGTGCCTGTGTAACTCTGTGTGCATGCCACGGCCTCTCGCTGCGTCAGGAGGGACCAGGATCTATTCTCACCGCTCCCGGGACGCTCACCTCGGAGCGGAGGAGGATATTTCTGGAGTGAGCAGAGTCCTCTTCTCCCTGGAGGGTTATTCAAATGTACCACTGTTCTAGGCATGGATTCAACAAATGAGCAAAGCCCCCCATCGCAAGCCATATGGGACATGACAAATGCAGTGTTCACACACAGAGTGTCTGTCTGTGTGTGTGTGTGTGTGTGTGTGTGTGTGTGTGTGTGTGTGTGTGTCTGTGTGTGTGTGTATGTGTGTGTGTGTGTGTGTGTGTGTCTGTGTCTGTGTGTCTGTGTTAGTTTAATTAATTATGTTGTTTGTGTGTTTAGTGAGATTGTGTTTTTGTGTGTTTGATCCTGCTGTGTGTGTGTGAGTGTATTAGCCCAAGGCACGAAAGCACATTTTGAAAGCCTTCTGCATCAGTAACTCGACACAACATCCACACACTGAGTTTATACTGTACACGTCCCAATCTCAATACAAGCCAGTGCTGATAACATTTCCTGTTTTAAATTAAATGTCACACCCAGATCAAATATATGTATTTTATAAGTTACATCCATACGCAGATTTAATCCACACTATCGTTTTCGTACCAATTGCCAAATGTTCTGCGTCCTCACCACGACAAAAACGCTGAAATGCCATAGAAGTGTTTGTTGTTGGTGGTGTCTGGGGCACAAACTTTTGTCAGTGTAATGGCAGCCATACGTCATAGTTTCAGAAACTTGTTCACACTGCAACGCGAAACCAGCATTTTCATATTAATGCACTTCAGAGAGCGTTTTTCAAAAAGTATCGTATTCGGTGGCGGAAAACGGACAGAAGGGATCAACGTTAAAATAATTATGCATTTTGAAATTTACCCGGGTTAATGTGGACAGGACCTTAGGCTCTGCTGTCCCCATCGTTAAATAGATATGCTACGACATATGTTAATAAAGGCTACACTTGACTATGTCTACAAAGCATTTTCCTTACTTGGGGCTCAAGACACTACAATAGGCTACAGTCATTCACAATCCATTGGAGGGGTCAGAGTGCTGAGCTGAGCTGAACTGAACTGTGAGTTCTCAGTTTCCGAGTGGTATATGGCAAAGAGCAAAGGCTAACTGAAGGCTCAATGAGGCAAATGCCTTTAAATGTGTGTCTCTAACCCTCATCTATCCTCTCTTTATCTCTCTCTCTCTCTCTCTCTCTCTCTCTCTCTCTCTCTCTCTCTCTTTCTCTTTCTCTCTCTCTAACCCGTTCTATGTATGGACCCCCTGCCCCCTACAGGCAATTCTCTGGCTTTAAGAAACAACTAGCTGCGGTGAAATTAAGCTACTTAAGGTTTAACATGTCAGCGTCTTGACTAAAAGAATGTATTAGGATGAAATGGCCTCAACTTAAATTGAATAATGAGGTTTATCCGCTTAATCATTAGGTCTTGTGAACGGCATGCAGTGCATGCATGAGCACATGTTAATGGGCTTTATCGTTCTCTCACACATACACACACAAATGCACTCACACAAACAGACACTCTCTCACACACACAAGTTTATGAACTAACTCACTTTCTATGGTGGGATTTGTTTTCCCTCTCAGTCTCCTTTGTGTGTGTGTGTGTTCTGCATTAGAAGATTAGAAGCCCCAGCTGCTGACACTGATTACTGATTGAGTCTGACATGAGGGGTGTGGCAACAGGTCCCTCATAATCCCCCCCACTTCCATCCCCCCTCCAACACACATCCAGATCTAGCCCCCATCTGGGGCCCTCCCCCCACCCAGCCCTCTGCTGCTAGCTGCCCCAGTGAGAGATGCCCTCACCTGGGCAAACCTAGCTGCTCTGCCCCTCTTTTCCTGTGTTAGCTGGAGCTGTGCTGCTCTCGACGGGGACCAGCAGGCACTCTGCCCAGCGCGCAGTCTATCCCTCACAGCAGCACCGAGAACCATGCAGAGAGAAAGAGAGTGAGATGGAAGGAGGGAGGGAGGGAGGGGGAGGACAGTGAGAGAGAGGGAGGGAGGGATTGAGAGTGTTTGAGCATGCTCAGTAGAGCCCAGGGCTCAGCAAGTGCCGTTTTTCCTCTGCAGCAAGAACAGAGAGTGAGAGTGTGTGTCTGAGTGTATGTGAGAGAACGAGAGCGATAGAGAGGGAGAGAAAACAATCCAGCCTCAGAGGATGAGTGCCAAAACGTGAACAGGACGACAAAAAAAGCTGTCGGAGAGAGGGAGAGAAAGAAAGACAGGAGGAGGCGCGGACAGAGGAAAACAGAGAGAGGCAAAGAAACTGAAGCTCACTGTCTGTGGGCAACTGTGTGTGTGTACGTACTCGCTAGTGTGTGTGTGTGTGTGTGTGTGTGTGTGTGTGTGTGTGTGTGTGTGTGTGTGTATCTTTGAGTTCACGTGAGAAGGACCGAGGGAGCATCTCTGGCGCATGAGGATCTATCTCCTGTTACACACATACACACACACACACACTCTGACACACACACACGCGTTTAGTGCCCGCTAAGCCTGATGCCTGGCCGGGCCAGTGGGACTAGTGAGAGAGAGCGAGGGAGGCAGAAAAGGGGGCTGGATGGCTGAGCAGGCTGCTTCCTCCGCAATAGGCTGGAGTTCTGGAGCGTCGTAGCATTAGCCCCGCCGCCACCAGCACCTCCACCCCCCGATAGGAGAGCATCCGTTTGCTCACGCGGTCCCCGCCAAGAGGACCTCCGCATGGGCCAGCCGAGCCGGCCGGGCTCCCTCTCCTCCTCTCGCACTGCGACAGCATGCCCTGGACCGAGCGCTGCACTGCGCCGTGCTCCCCACACGCCATGGCCTCCGCACCCGCACAGCACTAATGAGAGGCTTCAAGCTCGCCTGGTAAGTCTCCCTGCAGGTGTGTGTGTGTGGGAGTTCATGTTTGTGTGTATGTGTGTGTGTGTGTGTGTGTGTGTTTGTGGGTATGTAGGGAGATGAAGGAGGGTAGGAAAAAGATGAAAAGAAAGAGAGAGAGGTAAAGGGGAAGTAAGGTAAAACATGTGATGCGTGGGTGTGTGTGTATGAACTCTCTCTGAGCTGTATCACAGTAGTGGCTCTGCCATATCTCGTGGCCCCGGTGTCTTGACTCCTGACATGTCTAACCCCGGCGTGTCTGTGCTCCCCCTGTGCTCTCCGTCACGTGAGGGCTGTCAAGCAGAGACCCTCCGGATGACTGCAGTGCTTCTCCCCCTCTCTCTCTCCCTCTCTCTCCATCTCGTTCTCTCTCTCTCTCCCTATCTCTCCTCTCACCGTATGCGTTTGTTTATGCACCTCCTTCTCTGTCGGATATTTTTAGTGCGTACTGCAGGCAGGGAAAAAAAGCTATAGGATCCACAGCGGCAGCAGCAGTGGCAACGTGCCTCTCTTCCTCTCCTCTCCTCTCCGCTATCTTTTACCGCAATGTCTCAGGTTTCATTCCACCCTAAAGCTGAGCAAGCTTCTGTAAGATTTATCAGAACGCTCTCAGTGGTTGTTTATTTATTTGTGTGTGTGTGTGTGTGTGTGTGTGTGTGTGCGTGCGCGCGCTTGTGTGTGTGCGTGTGTATATTCACTAACAGGCTGGTTTTATGTGCACCTAATGTTTTATGGCCATTTTTGGTCCATGTGATTAGCAAACTTCCATTTAAAAAAATACACAGGTACAGCACCAGAGTTGTTCTAAGGATGAATGAACAGGTTTTGTGGTCTAAAGTCCTCTTGACTCTTGAACTACAGTGTACGGCAGCATGGAGAAATGGAGCAAGGGAATTCTCTCTCTCTCTCTCTCATTCTCTCTTTCTCTTTTTCTCTACTCTGTTTTTGCAGTGCTTATATTAGTCCCCAGAGGTGGGTGGTTGACGACAGGAATAAAGCTGTCAATGACTCAGCTCTCTCCTTCACTTCTTTTCTATCTCTCCATCTTTCTACCCAAGCACAGTTGTAAACAATGGGTTTGTTACACAAGCTCATGTGAGGGTCACTGATGGAAGCGATGGTCGCCCCCCCCCCCCCCCCCCCCCCCCCCGATCACCACCTGTTTGAACCAACAGGAAAATTCAAATAGGGATTGCAGATTGGGTTTGAGTCCCATCATCTTCTCAGACAGAGTAAACTTCTACCTGTTACCTTACAGTATTGTGGGAAATATTTATATCCGATGTTCCAACGTACATGCTTAGTTTATCACAGTGGTTCCATTGCAGGAATTTAATACGAGGATGAGATGAGCATCCGTGAATTTTTTTTGTATTTTTTGTTGTTGTTTTTTTCAGGTGTTTCATAACATGTTTTTTCCTGCTGAAAGTGAACCAGGACTGCGTGGACCTTTGCGCAGCTTAGCGTAGCATAGCCGAGCTTAGCACAGCTTACTGCTGCATCCAGGGGTCACATGCTGATGGCCTGCTGTCCGTGGCGTGACTCTGGGGCCAGGCGTATGAATCAATACTCAGCTGATGACAGGGTCTGCAGAGGGGCAGGCATAACTAGACGATACTGAGTTCGGGAGTTCACACTGGAGTCCATCGATGGCAAACAGGAGTACTGATCAACCTCATTCAGGGTTTGTCACTGTGGATGACTTCCTGCTGACCTGTCTGACATAGTCCACTACAGTGACCTCTCCTGTCCTGTCAATCCCATGGCTGTTTTTGCCAAAATCCCTTTCAGCATTCACATCATGGGATGTTACCTTCTTAAATCCTCTAGTGTTCATGGCAGCATCACATCGGTTGGCAGTCCATCATAATTACTCTCTTACTGTGAAGTTTCTTACATAATGGGCAGTGTACATCTACAGTCTGCATAATGCTCTGTAGCATGCTACATACTAGAAAAACCAAACCCAAACAGTATAACAAAATCTATACAATTTATTCCATTCATAAAACTCTAAAACTTCACACTTCACACGCGCTTCCATTGTGTTCACGTGTATGTTTCATGAACACGCTTGTTCCTGTGGTGTTTGAGTGGCTGAGGGCAAGTTGCGTGGGCGTGCGTATGTTGTTGTTGTTGTTGTTGTTGTGGCTAGAGATTGGGCCGGATTTGGCCGAATGTGTTTCTGTAGGGAGGCATGCTGGAGATGCTCTGTAATACTGCGAGTGCTTCAGAGCCATACAGCAGGACAGGGACTGCAGCCAACACTCAGGATGCAGGGGCTGGAACCACTCCACACCCCCTCTGCTCTCTTCGATGCCTGATGTATGTGTGTTGGTGTGTATGCATGTGTGTGTGTGTGTGTGTGTGTGTCTGCGTATGTGTGTGTTTACGTGAGTGTGTGTGTGTGTGTGTGTGTGTGTGTGTGGGTGTGTCTGCGTATGTGTGTGTGTGCATATGTGCGTGTGTTTGTGTGTGTGTGTGTGTGTGTGTGTGTGTGTGTGTGTGTGTGTGTGTGTGGGTGTGTCTGCGTATGTGTGTGTGTGTGCATTAGTGCGTGTGTGTGTGTGTGTGTGTGTGTGTGTGTGTGTGTGTGTGTGTGTGTGTGTGTATGTCTGTATATCTGCGTCTGTGTGCGCGTGTACCTGTGTGTGCATGTGTGTTTCTATGTGTGTGTCCAGTGAAGCATCTCATGCTTCAATAGCATGAATATGTTTGAATATGCTGTGATTAAATGTACCATGTCCAACCAGGATAAATGGAGGCCGTAGCTTACATGGTCCCTCTTAAATTACCTGGATGATGTATACCATCCTGAAACTGATTAGCTTTTAGCACTGATGAGAAATCACTATGCTGAAAGCGCAAAAAGCTTAATGGTGTGCCCAGGTAGTAGATGAGATACTAGAGCAGTGATGGTGCTCCATTGTGATTGTCAAGGTACGGTGTCCTACTTAAGATGCTGACACGTTGTCACACCAACAGTGTTTGGTTCTGATAGCAGCCTCCGACACGTGAGAGTATCCTCCCCACCCCCCACCCTTTCCAACACACTCACACAAAAAAAGGGAAAGGGAGAGCGAGAGAGAGAGAAGGAGAGAAAGAGAGGCCTCTGTGTGGAAATGTACCCGCCAGAAATTTAGAATGGCACTCATTAATTTGTCACTGTCTCTCTCTCTCTCTCTCTCTTTCTCTCTCTCTCTAACTCCTCTCTCTCCCTCTCTCCCTTTTTGTGCAGTATATAAAGGTTTGACAACTGGTTCAATAAATGAGGGTTAAACCTCTCTCTCTCTCTCCCTCTCTCTCTCTCTTTCCCTCTCTCACCCTCTCTCCTGTATTATGTGCTGATTTTGTCCCTGCTTATTAAACTGCAGAGGAAAGCATGGAGCTGAGTGTCCAGGAACACAGCGGGGGCTTTCTGTTTAAAACGGCCGGACAACTCTGTACTCTCTTCTCTTCTGTTCTCCTCCCTACATCTCTCTCTTTCTCTCTCTTCTCATTCCCTGATGCTCTCTCTCTCTATTCATCAACTTCTTTTGTCACTAATTTCCCTTGGGGCTTTATCCCCCCTTCCCTCTCTCTCTCTCTCACTCTCTATCTATCTATCTATCGTTCTCCCCCCCCCCCCCCCCACACACACACAGACACACACACCACACCCCCCTCAGCCTCTCATAATATATTACCAGCTCTCATTCTGTTATAGGGCACACTCTTCATATGTATCTGTAACATATCTGACATAATCACTTTGCAATGTCATGGAAACAGCACATGGTGGCTGCGTTCATATGGACAAAGGGGAATAATCCCAGTGTAGAACAGGAAGGCCCCCTGAGGCTATGAGGTGAGCGAGGTGATTAGAGAAGACTAATGCACTTCAGTGGTTCAACACTGGACTGCCTTGACTCAGTTAAATTCAATTAAGTTAAATCATCATGGTTTCAGTCTGTTTCTCTCTTCTACTGATGTATGACTAATTACTGTGGAATAGCACTTTACACGTGTAACACAGCAAAGAAATAGCAGGGAAAAGAAAATGCCTTGCATACGTTTAAACATCGATTTATGATTAAGTTGACAATTGGGCAATGGAACTGTCACTTGGCAAAATGAGTTATGTGATATCACTTCATTACAGTGTGGCTCTGCCGTATGACGTCAGTTAGTTGTTTACTGTGAAACTGCTGAAGCTGCTTTCTACACAGGGTTACCAAGAAATGCAATTATTCACTAATCCATTAGTTAATTGATAGTGTCTTCTATGATTTATTTATTTACAGATTAAGTTTGCAATTATTTACTGTTTTCAGTAAAATACAGATTAAACATCAACTGCATCGCTCTCATTTTGCATACACATTTTCCTGGCTTCTGCATAGCTAGTGTCCTTGAAACCTGAAACTCGTTTGTTCTTTTCGTTTGACCCCCTCACCGACTCGTCTCCCTGAAGAATGTACAGATAGATCAGCACATTTTAAAAACCATCTCTGCCTCTGTTTGTATTGGCCAGCTGTGATCAAATAAAAAAGCCATTACTCTTTTGAAAGCACTCCTTTTGTCTGCTGCCATTCAGTTGCACTCTGTATTTTAGAGAAGGGACACGTGACACAGTGATAGCAGGTACTAAACATTAGGAGAGAAAACGACATAACAAAGCAACAAAAAAGTCATGCAAAAAATTATTTGAACTGTGATACTGTACTGTACAGTGATATCTGCGTCTTTAAGCGTCTTTGAGAACTTTGAAAAGCGCTATATAAATGTGATGTATTATTATTATTATTATTATTATATCATTGTTTTTATGGGCTAATAAAAGTGTGAAAAATCCATCAGAAAAGAGCTGTAAATGATTGATGTTGGCTGCATGAGTGAAGGGTTGTGTGGTGACACTGAGGTGCTGTGTGATAGGGCGGGACTGGCCACGAGCCGCTCACAGAAACAATGGGTGTTTTTCAGGCAGGCATTGTGGAGGCCGCCCGGGTGAATCCTGCAGCCCAGGGCCCAGGGCGAGCTCCTCCGCTCTGCTCTGTGTTTCGCCAGCACTCCGCTCACGCGTGAACGCTACAGGCCTTTTGTGCCCCACTCTTTGTGTGTGTGTGGGGGGGGGGGTGAGGGATGGATGGGGAGTGCCTGTGAATGTGTCTAATGTGTGACTGCATATGTGTGTGTGTGTGTATGTGTGTCGTATGTGTTAGATGACCCATTACAGTAGAGGCTGGAACATTAGTGTGTGTGTGTGTGTGTTTTGTGCATGTTGGTGGCCGAAATGTGTTTGTGCGTGTGAGTGTGTGGGTGGGCAAATTGATTGGGATGTCTGTTAGTGTGTGTGTGCGTGTGTGTGTGTGTGTGTGTGTGTGTGTGTGTGTGTGTGTGTGTGTGTGTGTGTGTGTGTGTGTGTGTGTGTGTGTGTGTGTGTGAGAGAGAGAGTGTTTGTCTGTCTATCTGCATGTGTGTGTGTGTGTGTGGGTGCGGGTGCTACTGTGTGAGTTTTCGTGCGGACAGGCAGGCAGATGGAGAGGTGGGTGGTGGATGGACGTTTGTGTGCTTATCAGGCCAAAGGTCACAGGATCCACTGAGCTCCACTGGGTCGTCACTCTCTGATTGAAAAGCAGCACAGAGAGGGCAGGCATGCCATATGAGCAGCCCATACTCTCTCACTAACAGGGCAGAAGCAACTTCTGTGTCAATAGTACATTATGGATTATGTACTTTCAAAAACACATTCACATATCTGGTAGGATTTGCATCAGTTATGTAACAGTATTAGATGTGTAATACATATAATGTCATATAAAGTGGAGTGAGATTACCTATATGTATATTGATATAAACATATATATAAATATATTGTATATTATATGAATTGTATGTACAATATTGTTATATGAGAGAGAGAAATGGAGATAGAAGAGAGAATAAAAAAGGAAGGGCTTGATACATAAATATACACATAACATAAAAACATAAAAACACAAACAAGTACTACACATAAGAAAAGTACTAAACATAAGAACCAAAAAACACAATATATACGATACAAATATATAAACAATGAATATAAAAAAGTAAAGTGGAAAGTAGAGTGCAAAATGCAAAACAGGAGTGCAATGTGAATGAGCAATGTGCAATGTAATGTGTGTTAATGTAACACCGACTTGGGGTGTGGGGGTGGGATAAGAGTCCAGGTCAGGTGGGGGTCCCGGGCCTTGTTAATAAGGTCAACTGCAGCTGGGAAGAAGCTGGTTTTATGGCGTGAGGTTTTGGTCCTGATGGACCGCATCCTCCTGCCGGAGGGAACATCGTTCCTTTATTGGTGCATTGCAGCCAGAAGAAGTGTGTGATTTTATCAATGGGGTTCGGTGGTATGTTGGTACTTGATCATGATGTGGTGATTTATGTGTACACTGTGCCTCCATGTCACGTATTGATCACTTGTGGATGCTGAAGTGAGGCAAGAGGGATGTGTGCCACATGGAATCCTCACAGCATCAAACAAGGTCATATAGGATGCCGTCTGTCTCTCTCTGTGTGTGTGTGTGTGTGTGTGTGTGTGCGTGCGTGCGTGCGTGCGTGCGTGCGTGCGTGCGTGCGTGTATGTGTTTGTAACACTATCTCTGTCCTTCTCTCTCATGTGCCTAAGTGTATGCATGTGTATTTTCTAATCGATCCACGATCACTACTTTTATCAGTAACCCCGACTAGGCAGCTCTGCCCGTAGCAGAGCTTTAGTTAAAAATAGCCTGTAGCATCATGAGGTGAAATGAGATGTGTTTCCCATCGTAGCCTTTCAGAGGTGATTTAGTGTCAAATTATGCTAATGACGAGTTTGAAAGGTCCGCATCTCAGGATCATTCTCACCAGCCACACTCCACACATCACACCTTTAGATGTAAGGAAGGATGACCCACTAATGGCAATGTGTTTCTCCTCATACAGTCCCCTAAATGAATGCTGTAATGGAGGTGGGTTTAAGTAATAACTCTCATTCAGTCTATCAGGGTTTATTTAGCACGGCCAGGCACTTAATGGAAGGTAGTCTATTTTAGTCAGTTTGTTGCTTATAAGAACTTGGCTTGAGAGCACTGTAAGCAGAGCGTACCATATTAACCTTATACAAACCGCATTACAGTATTTTATGTAATTTTATAAAACAAACCTGTGTATTGACCAAATCCGTGCATTAACCGTGGTTTGTTCAATGTCATCCTGTCACATAAAACTAAACGGCACGTAGTTGTGGTGTGAGCGCTACTAGCCATTTAAAAGTTGAAAAGTATGAAATAGGGATGAGCATTTCTAGCAAAAATACTACACCCTCTCCCCGTATGCACACACGTACATACATAAATAGCCTACCTCATTCCAACTTACATTGAAAACCATTTATTAATCGTTTATTTTATTGTAGTGGTGTGGGACTGGACACTAAATGTTTAGGTCGAATTGCTAATCGACCCCCTGGTGACCTAGTACCGCAAACGATAATCGCAACTATTGAATTAACGTGTTCAAGGTTGGGGGGGGGGGGGGGGGAGTTCCCCCTTCATTCACTACATTGATATCAGAGTAAGCCCTTGATCCACTGATGTCCTATTGTTTCTCTCAAGATTGTTTATTGGCTATGCGAAGCCATTTAATATCATCCACAAGTGCTTGGGACCACTTTGAACCTTTTCAAAGAAATTGAACTTGGATTCAGGCTATGCAGCAAACAGTGTTGCTATGGTTGTCTAGTTGCTGTACTAGCTAACTAAAGTTTTATTTTTAACTTAAACTTTAAAATAAACGTTTAAACGGTTTAAATGGCAGTTCAATTTGCCTGAAGGGATCACTGGTTATCTAGCTTTTGTTATAGTCTCCTCAAGTTAACTAATACAATTATAATAGGAAAAGGTAGAAACCCTCAGGGTGCCTTTGCAGCTTCATATTAACACAAGTTCATATTCACACATACAGTATAAACATGAGTTCATATTAAGACACGCTAGCAGCTGCCAACTGTTCAGATTGTTCCCTAGGCAAGAGATATCTAGGATGGTTCATAGTGATAACTGGCATGAGACCTCACATATTTTACACAGCTCTTACAGAGGTTCGCGCTCCATAGCATCTCGTTAAATAGGCTACAGTCATGTGCACCCATTACTTTATCATTATGGAAGAGTGTGAATGAAAATGTGTTATCCATCATGTTGTTTTTACCTGATACATTAATGGGATTCGTATGTGAAAGAGGGAGAGCTAGAGACACGTTCACGCCTCACCTGTTCGAGTTACTGTGGATGTTACTAACTAGCAGGCGGGAAAAATGCATTCCCATGCATACTCAGACTGAGTATTAACCGCAGAGCTGCTGAAATTTTACCAAATCAATGCATGAACCGCATTTAATAGTCAGGAATTTACGGTAATTCACTTCCCCTTCAGAGAGCTCCCTTTATGCACAAAGTACTGAGAAAAGTATGGTTTTCCCCTGCTGTTGGGCCATTGAGGTTTTACTATGCTAGACTGCATTCATATTCGATCAGAGATTCTGATGATCAGGCTTATTCTGCAGTTCTACACAAGGCCTTCCTATGGAACCAGATGAAACTATTCCCCGTGGGCAGACTTAAAGGAGCCAAAATGGCGCCCAGATGCCAGGATGACAAATGGGCCCCCGCCTTTGGACGGGAACCACAGGAGGCTGAATGCACTTGATGGATTGCACCAGCAGGCTCGAGTGTCAGCTCCCCTCAACACTGAGATGGTGCACTGCTCCCACAGGCCTCTGGGCCGGATGGCGGTGCCAGTAACACAGACCCTTAGAGTGGGAACCGTCTCTGCTGGTTGACAGGGAAGGAGGGGTGGTGACAGTAGGCAGGGTTGGGTTGGGTGCCCAGCAGGTCCTCCCTTGCACTGCTGGCACCAGCGCACAGTTTCCGCCCTGGCCAAAGCCGCCCTCAGAGGGCACGTGTCTCCAGGCAGCCTGTTTCCTCTTTCTCTGACCCCTCTGTGACTCCGCGTGGGCCAGCACTGGAGACAGCCTCTCACATGCACACACGCATGTGCACGCACACACATACACATCAACATACACATAAACATAGCAGTTTATACAGTTGGTATTATTATATTGTATTGTATTGTATATTATTATATATATATATATACAGTGTATACGTATATATATATATATATATATATATATATATATATATATATATATATAATTATGGATATGTTAATAGGCTTAATAACTTTATAACTCTAAGACTTGGATTTTGGCCATGAAAGTCCCAATGACATGACCTAATGAGTGTCTTGTGAGGTTAAGATTAATCTTGTATGCCCTTATTAAAGTGAAAGTGATTTCACTGGGTAGAAGCATTGCTAATGTTGGGGAAAGTTCACAGAGTGCTTTGCTTTTCTTTGTTATTGCCAGAGTAACCCACTACAGAATAGGAGGATGGTGTGGTTACTGAGGAAACGGCACAGTGAAATCCCTCCGGCCAGCGTTCACTTCCGACGCGGCCATGTGTTGCTGTATTCACGTTACCATGGCAACAGCATAAACACCCTCCGAACAGAGATGGCAGGGACAGAATGAAGGGGTGCAAAGCTGCAGCCTCAACACTGGGGTACTGATCACGCTGCACTCAAACTGCCAGTGAAAAAACACACACATATACACACCCAGAGATGCAAACAGAGATACACAAAACTACAGACACACACACCCACACAAATACACAATCTTACTCTCACAAACGCATACCCACACTCAGATACACACTTTACCTCAGGAATCACATTTTTGCATAATCAGTGCATCCATCCGCCTTCTCCCAAGGCACCACACAACAAGGGCAAAGGTGTTAAACTAGGCCAGGGAAAGACTGAGCGTTAGACAAGGTCCTTTTCATCCCAGTGTCCAGAAGTGGCCAAAGCTCTGCCCCACTTACTTTCAACAACAACCCACCCCACTCCCACCCCCCGAATCCCTTTATGTGCCACTGCTATGTCATTATTCTGCCCACTGAATTTTAAAGCACACTTGCTCTAGAAGTGATCCCTGTTTTCCGAAACACGAAC